>NW_027266393.1:0-94415 GCF_046630445.1 Rutidosis leptorrhynchoides | reverse complement strand
TGGCTTTGATTTTCTTAACTATTGTTACTAAGAAACGTTCTTTTCTGGAATGTAAGAATAAATCAGTTGATTTGAGGTCATTACAACTAAATGAAACAGAGGAACGCATATGTCATGTTCTAGCAAAGTAAAAGCAACAAAGTCAAACTCGAAATTAATCAAGATTAAAGAAATTATAGAAGATTGGACAAAGTTTGAGAAAAAAGGGAAGAAAATACGTTCATTTCAAATGCGTAGAAGATGAGACTTGAGATCGAGAGAGCAGAGCCACCGTCATAAGAGTGATCGAGGGGAGAGACCAAAATTTTTAGGGCAAAACTAAGCAGTTGGTCCCTCATGAAAAAATCATTTTTTTTTGTTGCAGAAGAACAACAACAATGGCGGCGGAGAGATTGGTTTTGTTTGGGAGATGAAGAGGGCGGCGGGAGAGGAAGAGTGTTTCCATGGTGATGTGAAGGGACGGAAGTGAATAGAAAAAAAGAGGGGTTTAGTTTAATTAGATTAATTAAACTATAGATTAAGAAATTAGGTGGATAATTGAAAAATTCGGTTAAAACTTAACCGAAACCGAAATTATTTCGGTTCAGTTGCAAATTTCAAAACCAAATAAGGTTCGGTTCTGTTAGAATTGGGATGTCGATTTGGTTTAAGTGACGTGACTATATTGGTCCACATAAATAACACGTATCGTGATAATATTAATTAAATATGACATGTATATAATTTTTAACAGACGTTATCGTGAAAGACTAAATACACTAAGAAAATACTAAACGTCGGGACAAATGACTCAAAGTGAAATATAAAAAATAATATAGCTGAAAAAATAAAACATGACGAACTTTAATTTTGTCAAATTTTTAGAGAAAGGTGTCAAACGTTTTATTTCACAAGGATAAAATGGATATTATCATTAGTACATGAGGATATAGTTGGCAAGTAAAGGCAACAGTTATTGAAGGCTGAAGCTCCGTGTCTTCCATAAGTTAGAGAAGCTCCAATTTTTGACCTCACGGCTTTTTGATCGAGCTGTCTAAAATTTAAAAACACTTCTCCTTATAGCACTTTATCCAAACGCTCGTTCTGAGCTTAAGAAAAAGCTTAAGTTAAAAAAGCGGCTTATAAGCCCAGCCCAACGCACTCCATGTACTACTAACTTGACTTACCGACTTTCCAATCAAGAATCAACGGAAATCAGTCATTACAGACTGAAAACCAACCGAGCACATAGGATAAGCCATAGGCAAGCCTACCAAGACAAAGAGAAGAAAAAAACATTTTACTATTCAATTATACTCCCTCCATCTCAAATTAGATGTTAATATAAACATAATTTTTATCTCGAATTAAATACAAATTTTGACAAATTTAAAGAACATTAATTATCCTCATGTACTCTTCCACACTAACTTCACCATCTTCACCCACATATCATCCATGAGGATTTTTCAATCTATACAATCACAATTATGTTAGAAAATGAAATAAAAAACATATTTTATTAATTTATATAAAATCCCCTAAATTAACATCTAATTTGAAACGGAAAAAATAATATATAGTATGTACAATAAAAAGACGGCGAAAATTTGCAAAAAACATTAATTTCTTCATTTGAAGATATATATTTAATTAAATTACTCAACATACTGCAAAGAAAATTCATCAAGTTGAAAGAAAAAAAGTTCTACATAAATAGAATGGGAGAAAATGGAACAGGGGCTTCCTATGAAGGTCCCTGGGACTTGGTCACTTGTTTTTCTTTTTTCCTTTTGTCATTTCTGCACATGACAGAGAACAACACAAAACTAATATACAACCTTCCTTGCTTCCTTCCTTCCTCTCCTTCTACATGAAATAGCTAAGGGACTTCTTCTTTCTCGAACCCCCTTCACCGTACAACTCATTCCATTGGAGGAGCTCGTTCATGTTTGTCGAATCAGATGAAACGCTAGCACATACCTGGATACATAAAATTTCGATGAAGCCCCACTTGAATAGAGAAGATATCAAGTTTTGACCATCCAAGATCCAATGTAAAAAGAAAATATTATGTTTTGAAAGAATACCTGCTCGCACGCGTATTTAAAATCATCCAGCTTTAGAGGGCGCACATCATCGGTGCTATGTAATGCTGGAGCAGGTCTGTTCTCTGCCAAAGCTGAACTCTTTTCCTAAAAATTAATTGATAATGCAGCACATGAAATGAATGCGTACTCCAGAATTGCTAATAAACTTTTATATGGCCCACATAAGCCTCTAACAAAGCAATAAAAAGAATAGTCTTATATGATGCACAGCAGAAAATAGAAGATGATGCAATTACTTACTTTCTTCTCCTTCTCCAAAATTTCTCGAATGGGACAATGAGCTGCAGTCACACAGAGATTCTGAAGAAAAAATAAGTAAGAAGGTCAATAAACAAAAGAAACTTGCTTTATGAAATTACATAGGAAAAAAAGTTGTGGGAAAGTAAAAAGTATGTACCTTCAAGTCACTGCCGGAATACCCTTCAGTCAAATTTGCAACTGCTGTCAAATCTACATCAGGTGCCAAGTCTTCTTTAGCTAAGATTATTCTCAGAATCTTCTCTCTGTTTGGCACATCTGGTAAGTTCACCATCAATCTGCACATACAGAAAAAGGTTAAATAAAAATTTGTTATCCAAATGGTGGGTGAATAAACAACATAGACCACACTACACTCACCGTCGAGGAAGCCTCCTAATTACAGCCTCATCAAGGTCAAAAGGCCGATTAGTAGCAGCAAGGACGAGAACTCGTTCCTTATCCTTTGTACGAAGACCATCCCAGTTCATCATAAATTCATTCTTCATTTTACGCATAGCCTCGTGTTCTCCTGGATTTTCACGTCTCCCTAACATGCTGTCAACCTAACAAAAAACCCACATGACATTATCAACCGATGAAACATGTCCAGAAAAAAAGGAAAACATGTACGGCAAAGTTTCGATATCTCAACCAACCTCGTCAACAAAAACTACACTTGGAGCAATTTTGCTAGCGAGAGAGAACACTGCTTTGACATACTTCTCTCCTTCGCCAAACCACTGCATGTAAAATGATATATTAGACAAATTCAAGTCAGAATTTAAAAGAAAGATGCAGATTCACAGCTTTGATCAAGATTAATACCTTTGAAGTAATGCTAGACATCGATATATTTATGAAATTTGCACCAGCCTCAGTGGCAACAGCTTTAGCCAGCATTGTTTTGCCAGTTCCAGGAGGACCAAAGAGTAATATTCCCTTGCATGGCTGTGGTAAAATTTTAAAGATAGAAGACGATCAGAAGATAAGGAGCTCAACACATACAATGTACACAACGAAAAAAGCTGACGAATAAAATCTGTAAAAAAAAAAAGAAAAAACCAAGAAAATTTAATATACCTTAGTAAGCTGTCCTTTACCAAATAATTCGGGCCTTTGAAGAGGAAGCATCACCAGTTCCTTTAAAGTATCTTTGATATTTTCCAAGGCTCCAATGTCATCAAAGCTAACACCAATATCAGTAGGTGGAATAACATCAGCTAAAAGTTTCTTCTCGAATTCGTTTTCCGTCACCACATCCTGAGACAAATGTTTCAACAGTGAACAGACTTCAAAATAATAGCAATATTGAAAGTATGGCATGCCTACTAGACTTTTATCTTGCGGGAAATGTCACGGGGAAGACTTGTCAGCAGTACCTTCAATGATTTTTTCAAGCTCTTGCTTTCATTTTGAATGCCCTGTAAAATGTTGAGCCCATACTTAATGCTGCAAAGCACATCCCAATTGGATTTTAGCCAAAGTGAGAAACAAAAAGGAAAGGAATCTTGTCATTTTCAGTCATAAGAGACATCATTAACTATTAGGCATTGGAAAACTAGTCACAAAAAAGGACAAACCTTTCAGTAGAGATGACTAGTTTTGCATCTTTGACCACCTCAGCATCAGAACAATTCATGAAGTGATGACTTAATGCCCATCCAACTATTTCTCCACACCTGTTTCAAATGTAAAACAGATAGTAGTACTAGTATCAAAGAAAAGGGAAAAGATAATTGATGTCTAAAAGACCGCAAGATTTAAAATCGAGAACTTACTGTCCGAAGTAAGGATTTGGTCTTTAATGCATAGAGTTTCAAGATCAGGGCACTCAAGACCATTAACTATTTTCTCCACACCTGTTTCAAATGTAAAACAGATAGTAGTACTAGTATCAAAGAAAAGGGAAAAGATAATTGATGTCTAAAAGACCGCAAGATTTAAAATCGAGAACTTACTGTCCGAAGTAAGGATTTGGTCTTTAATGCATAGAGTTTCAAGATCAGGGCACTCAAGACCATTTTTGCTGAGAACCTGATGTCATAAACAGGATATTCAATACAGAGCTAATGAGTAAAAAACTAGCAGGTAAATGGAGGAGAATAAGAACTCCAACTAAAATCTCTGAAAAAGGTGAACTAATCAGCTTATTTAACTATCAGCAACTTAAATGAGTGAACCAGTCCAATGATTACACCAGGGTTAAGTTTCTTCTACTTTTTTCCCCAGTGTGCTATATGCCTAGTACTATTACCTCTATAATATATTAATGAACAGCAAACTGGTAATTACAACGATCCAAAAGATGGTCATGTTAATATTTGCACAAGTGTACTCTAGTGAGTAGCCAGTTTGTATGTTTAATGTGTATCTCGAACATTTGTTGGTGTTGAATTCCCCAGTCCATTTGTTTTAATGTATCACTAAGACATAAGCCCTGACAAAAAGAAAGGAACTCACCATTCGAATGCTAACAATATTCGATTGCGCTTTCAAAGTTTCGGTATCGCGGTCCAACTGCTGCTTCCAGTCCAAAAGTACAGCTTCATCCTGCCAAAATTCACAGATATTGAACATGTCCAAAGAAGTTGATAAAAGAACATATCATATGGCAATATTATGAACCAGTACCTGAGGAAGCTGTATAGTCACTTTGTTTGGGAAGAGCCTAGTAACTTGTTTCATTGTTTTTGGCGTTTCTTTACTGCGATCATGAAGTCTACCAAAGTTGTCCTGCAATAGACGCAATATGCATGTGAACTGGATTCTGAAGGAAACAAAATCACTCCCCACAATGTACTATAAAAACCAATCACCGATACAAATAGATTCAAGTTAATAAAAATTATAAAAACTGCCCAACAAAGAGTCATGCTTGTCAACAGATATGGCAAGAGCATATTTTTTTCTGCATGTCCAAATGGCTTAAGGTTTATCATAGCCCACAATGTACTTCAAAAAATAAAGAGCAAAGAACTAAACACTTTCAGTCATCTTTTCAACGACAATGCTTTTTGATAGAAAAAATCATGTCATCTTCCAACCTTTTTTTCTTTTTCCTTCCTAATCCATTTCTATCCATCACTCTTCTTCTTCTTCTTTTGACAAAACAGAATTGTTGTTGCTAACTTAACATTCACTAGCAAATAACTATATGAAAAATGCTGGGATGACAGAAACGGATCACATAATATCATTAAGACACAACAAAGCAGCACTTATGCACAGACTACATAGCACGCAAAAAGAAAAAGAAACAAAAAAGGAGTAATTGGCATACCGGAAAAGCAAGATCAAGCAAAGCTGTTTGGTTGCTTCCAAATTTTGTAAACAGCAGTCCACCGGGATGGGACTGGATACAAGAAAAGGCAGACATTATTAGTGGTTTGAGAAAAAAAGTCCATTCCGCACATCTAAAAAAGGTTAGAGAAATAGAAAAATAGACAGGCTGCTTACTTTCTCCTTAAGTTTGTCCAACTGGGTATGGGAGGCAATTACGACGGACATTCTCGGGTAAAGTATCAAGCTTACTCTTCAGCGATCCGCACACTTCAGTATTACCAGCCAAAGACTTCTCAATGTCTTTCACAAACAAAACTATGGGGCGACTTTTGCTTTCACTATAAGCAACCTAAACATAAAAGAAAATCCATATCTTAGTACTTGAAAGTTGGAACACCCGAAAAACAGTGCTTGATGTACAGTTTACTTGAGAACATCCACTACCTCAAATACTTCTTTCACAGCAACCTTGTCGGAATCATCACCTCCAGGACTTTCTAACTGGAGTGAACTCGCTGAAGGAAGAGTCATATAACAGTGTTGATATAAGAGATAATCAAAATACTAAAAAGAATCGGAAATGTGAAGGCCTAAAAAGGAAAGAGATGTACCAGCACAATAAAAGCCGTGGCCTCCTTCGCACAGACCCCCGAGATCAGTGCCATCTGGAACTGATCTATCAAACCTAACACCAATTTTCGAGGCGCTATTTTCTGCAAAAGGAAGAACGACTTTACCTCGATAACCAACATTTGGTCCCCTACAAGGTAAAGGGAAGGAGACAATAATCAAATTGCACTTTGAAACAAAAAGCAATTGAAAAAAAATGCACAAGGTAGTGTCTCATCCAAGGAAAACCAATCAACTCTGTGTAGTTGGGAGTAATCAATACCTGAAAGGGGGAGTCACATGAGAAATGGCAGAAGATGGACCAACGAACTTTACTCTGTCACCTGAAAATGATACAAAAATGATAAGCGAGATTCCCCATCAGTAATTGAACATGAAGTTGTTTTGAGATTATTAGTTGCAACTTATTAAATATTTTAAAAGATCAGATCATAACTTGATTCAGAAGCCTGAAGCTAGATAGTAAAACTTAAAAATATACGGAACTGTAGTAAGAATAACATGCCTTTCCGAAAAGTGAAAGTTTTAGATGTTGCAGTTGATGCCTCTTGCTTTCGAGGAGCTTGAGAGCTCAAAGTTGACCCGCCTTGTATATCCGCCTCTACACTAGATGCAGGCTTCTTATGATGCAATGCAGCAGCTTGGACTGCTCGTTTAGCAAACATGGATGCTCTTTCACTCCTAGAAGTTTCTTTTACGGTGTTCACAGTATCAGTATCTTTGGCATTTGAGCTCTGCATTTTATAAGCGCATGAGAAACAAACAAATGATTATAAAATGTCCACATAAACAGAGATCCAGTGATTTTACAAGTAATTGTGTTATTTAATAAGCTTCTAACTGCATATAATTTGTCCAGCAGATTTGGTCAGGTGAAAAGACAAATGCTAAAGAATAAATAAAACGAACGGCATACATAAAGTAAGCAATGGCAGCAAAGTCATGTTTATACGGCAAATAGATAGCTCTAGAATAGAGAAATTAAACCAAACGTCAGAGGAACTTACTCCTGGCAACAGAAGAGAATCAACAATCAGTAGCTTAGCACCAAAATGCTTGGCAAGCGCCTTGGCCAGAGTCTCCTGATAAATCTCAGAACCTAAAATTAAATCAACTATAAAATCAGGAACTATATTTAATAAATAATAATAATTACAATAGTATTAATAATATAGCAAAGCATCAATACAAGAAGGTACATAATGAGAAGACAACTTGCCTGCAGGACCAGACAATAATATGCGCGGGCACATTGTCGGAAGATCAGAAGCAAACTTTGCAAATTGATTACACTTTAAGTGTACTAATGTTGATGCTATCAGTACATTCTTTGTTGTATCACTGTACCAATGATAAATCATCATATAAGATATATTTCTTCCACAAATATGCCAGCAAACATAGAGAGAAAACAAACAAAAAGATTCCAGGCAACTAATGAACAAAAGATGAAGGAGTTCAGATAAACAACAGCATAATGAAAAGTGACGGATTTGCCAAACAAGAAAAATGATTAGCATAGCATACAACAAGCAATCTTTTTCTAAGAAAACATAAAAATAAAACACTCTGTCAAACTATATAGAATAACAAGAAAAACTTCACACCTTAGATAATATGGAAAACTCTCAAAGGATGTTTCAATACTCTCAGGACTCAGAATCCGTTCTTGTAAACTATCTTTAAATGCCTGCCGTCTATTCGGTGATATGCATGTTGACGGGTCCAATTCCTTGAGGAGCTGCTCATCGAATATTCTAGATATGCTGCTATTAATCAAGTCAGGGGCCAATGCACCAGTAAACATCTGTAAGATAGTTTGAGTCCCTGCCGATATCTTTCCGGCATGTGAATCCACACAAGCATCAACATCTGGATTTTGGTTTTCGTTCACAGCATCATTCATTGGAACATCATCTTTGTCCTTTGAAGAAACATCAACTGCATCATTGTAATCGGTGCTATCCTTCATATCGAGCACTGGAATACACTCATCGGCCGCATCACAACTAGATGGTGTTGAGGGTATCTCTTTATGGTATTGTGCATCATCGCCAAGTTTAGTGGGTGGAGACAAATGAGATAAATCTTTTCCGAGATTTGAAAAAGAAGCTAATATTGAAGCTCCGTTAACAGCTGAGTGGTCACCTGGTTTTGCCTCAAACTGCAACCCCTTGAGAGGAGCACTCTGGGCTTCAACGATGTTCACCGATGAAGGCAGGCCTGAAGCCGCCAGATTATCATTTGTTAACTGCTGAAAGATCTAGTTTTTTTTTTTGTCAGGGAATGTACCAACTAATGTAAATGTCATTTAATGTTAAAACCCTTACGCAAGTACATATAAATTCACCGAGCTCCTTCCTATTTCTAGTAAAGGAGAATAACCAAAAGTGTCGTGAGTAAAATCTAAAAAAAGTGAGGCCTGATTGCATTTGATTGAGAAGGATACATAGGCATGTCTGCCAGAAGAACTGAAAATCACCTCATCGCCTCCAGTTAAAATCATTCTACTGCTTCTATGGAAAACCTTCCCATTTACTATGACAGAACCTTTTCCCCCTGTGACCTCCAGTAAGGCAACAGATGAACCACCACGCTACACGGAATGATTTGAAAATAAAAAGGATCAGAAAAATCAGAGAAAAATATATAAACAGATCAGAAGCAGTCTCATAGTCCTAGGGAATTTTAAGTTTATACAACAAATCAAGTTTTATTCCCCCAGTTTCAAGCACCTACAGCAAAGTAATGTACCTCTATCTGCTTCAGCTTACACAATGTGTTACTAATGGAAGGATCTTTAAGCCATAAATTTGATTGGGGACCGTGGCCAACTGTGAAAACAGTACCATGCAGGACCAGGTGGTTGTTCTGAAATTAACCAAATGCATACAAGAATAAGAGAATGTAGATTAGATTGACAAACGAGAATCGACATAATAATTACAATATTTTTATTCTTCCTCAGAAGACAAGAAGAATCAACAGTCAACATCAACCTATTTCCTATAGGCAAAAATAAAATGCCATGACAAACGAGAAGTAATCACATGCCAGAAAGAAGAAATATCGCTTCTCCGATATGCCCAGTTTCATAATGTCCTTCACCAACGATTCGGGGTTGGATCATAATTGACGTTGAATATAAAGAATCTACTGCTGGCTAGATACCTTTGGCAGCTAACCCTCTTGAGCACAGTAGTAGCATCTAAATGTGCTGGAAAATTAAAGAATATACAAATGATACCAATCATAAAACCATAAATGACTTTGTTTCATGAAGACACTTGGTGAAAGCAAGCCACAGTAGGTAACTTGTAGGACAAAATTTTTGGGCGAAAAATCACCAACCTCTCATCGACTAAATAACCATATAGTATCAGCAACATTATATCTCATTTCTTACTCTTGCAAAAAATGAGATCCACGTTAATCGCCTCAAGATAGCCTTACAAGTTACAGCCATTTAAAACAAGCTTCAAACATATGTTCCACCATTTCTAATGCAAAAATCATTGAAACATGAATGAAGCAAGCCTCATGCCACTCTGAAGCCTGACAAGATAAGCTGCCACTTCCACACAACAATCCAATTAGCAACAAGATCCATACATAAATAATGCCTCACTCAGCAACAGTAATAAAAGCTTCATAAAAAATATTCCAAGAAATATTTCCATCCATTGGCCCCAACTCCAACAAGATGAGACATATTGTGTCTCAACTCTCAAGCAACACAGGAATTCGTAACCTGCATCAAATCTCACTCTAATTACGAAAACAACAGAGGAGAGTCTTGAGTCAAGAAAAGGATATTCTCTTATTCAACTTACATTCCTGGCCTAAACTTATCGGTCCGCGTGTCTGTAAGTAAGTTTCAGATAAAAGTTTGACCCCTCTTGAAGTGTGGTTCTACACCAGCCCTAAACAGACAAACCTTCTAAATGTAATGAAGTCAAGGAAGATATGAGCCAAATGTTGTTATGCTCATTTCCTATGGCTAACTACCTCAGGTTTAATAACCCCTGGAATACCAGAAATTGCCAATTAAACCCTAATTTTGTGATAACTATTCATAAATCAGGACCATGTGACTAACAAATCATTGATATCAGTATCACAAAACATGCAGCACTGGAAAAAAAGAAAAAAGAAAACAGCTTAACAGCCTGAACAAAAACTATCTATAATGCTGCAACCTATCATTTGATATCTAGCACACTGAAAGAACAACAAAGATAATCTACCCCTTGGAGTTCTCCCTCCCTTAACGTTTTCTTCAACCCCCAAATGTTTCTTGCATGATTGGATCAAACACAGAATTCAAAAAATAAAGTTCAAAGCTTTAAATAATCAATCACACATCGAGGAGGCAAGGAGTTCAAAATATTGAGGGAAAATAAATAAATAAATAAATAGAACCACCCACCAGTGAACACTGTGAAAGAAGCTTTCCCCATGCTTTTTCATCACTCAATTTTCCTGATTTTCTCTGTCTTGTTGACTTTGCTCTGCCATTGGTCACACAGGTAACTTCAGCCTCAGACTTCTTCTCTACCTCCACCCTTTGGCCTGTTCCCAGAGAACGCCAATCAGAAACCATAAAACCCCAACCAAAAAAATAAATCCTTTAACCAACAATTCAAAACGAAAACTTTTCAACTAAAATCTACCAATAGTACCCAAAATATTGTAATGGAAAGAAAAAAATCAAAAAATTTTAAATGGTAACAGAAGAAGAAAAGTGCAATCAAACAATGACCATTCACCAAAACCCGAATCAAACATACATAACACATGCAAGGAGGGAAGATAACATACTGGCGTCGGAAGATTTCTCAGCGGGGACCGTGTCGGTGGTTTTAGCCTGTGGATCAGAGGATACCACCTTCGGGTCACCAGATGCATGCCCTGATTCCTTACTCGGGTCGGTGGCCTCGACAGGGGTCGTCGCCGCCGCATCGTCCGTCGAAGAAGACGGCGTATTCGCCGATGCCTGACACAGATTCAATAGAGAAAATAAATCAGACCCACGTATTTTCTTGAAAAATCAAAATTGAACAGAAAATCAAAATCAAAATCGAACCTTGGATCGTTTGTTGGGAGGAGGGTAGGAGTGAGACGGCGGGCGTTTGGAGGCGGAAGCAGAGCTGCTTCTGGTTTCAACCATTTTTGTTTTTGGTTTTTGTCTGTGTTTTAGTTGAGATGAAGCTGTTTGTTTATATGGGTGTGGGTTTCTTGTGAACGAGAAGAAGACAGAGACAAAGAAGAACAGGTAAAATGATTGCGGGAGATCAGTTGTAAGGTCTTCTTTTACTCACGGTTTCTCCAATTTATATCTTAATTTTTAATTAATTTATTACTAAAAAATTATCAAATTGTTATGATTTTTTTTCCTATGGTCAAATTGTTATGATTTAATACCAATTAAGTAATTTTTTTTGAAAATAAAAATAAAAATAAACCCAACAAAAAGAAAATATGCAAACACAAAAAATATTTAAATATCAAATACGTAGTACTAAAACATAGACGCACCTTTAACCTTAAGAAACTAAAATTAAAATTTTTGGATGAAGAAAGAAGGTGAAGGTCAAACCAAACCAAATATAGCAATATAGCTTAACTTTTTGATTTAATTGCTGTGTTGGAAAATAACTTTTTGAGTTTTTTTGTACAACCAGTGCTATTGACCACGTATGTTTTATTCTCTATAATAATTAATCGTGACATTTTATATATAAATGCGACAATTATTAAACCTCTCTATATATGAGACTAATAGAAGATTGTGTAGATTTTAGATTGTTTGGTTGATATATTGGATCCGATTCTTTATTGGGTTATTTTTTTCTTCTTCTTTTTTTTTATATATAATAGCAATATTTTTTCAATTTTAATTCCGTTTTAATTAATTGTAAATTTAATTATAAATTTTATTGCCAAATCAACCTCCAACCCATGACGTTTTATTAACGGATAATAATTTGACACATTTATGTTAGAATTTTGAGTTTAATTAGGTTTCAAGTTACAATTCTGAGTCAATGATATTATTTTTTTTCCTATTCTAATTAGAAAATTAAAACACAATAATAACATAATGATTCATAATAAAATTTTACCAATTATTTTTTAGTAATATAATAATTTTATTCCTAATTAATTTCCTATCTATTATTTAAAAATTTATTTCGAATAAAATTCATATATTCATTTTTTCTATTCTCATTTAAAACGGACATTTCTTCTTTTTTCCTATTCAAACGGCTTTATTATTTAAAAAATTATTCCTAATTAAATTATAATATATATTATTTTTTTTAATTTTTTTTATTAAACTATTATTCCTCATAAAAACCAGTTATATATTTTTTTTTTAATTAAAACGGGCATATATTATTTTCAAACAATAAAAACAACTAAATTGATTAGATGCAATTATAAATTTTATTATGAAATTAAATCGTGATATATAACTTTTACCTTTTGCTATGTTTATTATTTTTAAAAAAAAATAAATTTTAAATTTAATAGGATGGTAGATTTTGAATTAAAATCAAAATAATTATAACTGATATAAAGTTAGAATAATTTTATTTTAATATAACGTTTTACATAGATTTAATAATGTTTAATATAAATGATTATTATATAATTTATATATAGTATATATATTTAAATTATTAATTTTTAAAGGTACGGACTTTACTTGTGTGTGTCAAAGTCACCATCTCATTTAAGTTCGTCTAAATTTTTTATCATGACATTGTAAAATTATCATCGTTATAATATTTAGTTGTTCACCTTTTCATGGCTCTATTAATCCATCACCAATAATAATAATAACAAAAATAAATAAAACAGTATTTTTTAATCTCATTCGAAACCTATTTAAAATTATCTTAAATTAAAATGTAATTAAATTTTCCTTTTCCTTATTGTTTGTTCAATGTTTTCATATTGTCTTAAATGTGTATATGTATTGTATAATTGGTATCTATATAACGGGTGGGTCTAAATCACTACACTCAAATCTAAATATATTATATTTTAAATAAACTGGCACATGTACCTTTAACTATTGTGCATTTGCGGTTGGGTTACAATTTCAACTCGGACTGCATTTAAAATTTTAACACTTCTCTTAATAAAATTCAAATAAAATACGTAATAAATATATATGAAAGAAATTATGAGAAATTATTCGTATTTGGAAAACAACATGAACTTGTCCTTTACTTTTTCAAATATAGTACCTAAATGAGTCGATTAAAAAATTATTTTGTTTTATTTTTTAAAAATATATGTAAATAATTATATTAAAAAGGGATAAAAAATCAGTAAAAATATAATTTAATTAGAACTATATAGCAAAATAGTTTTAACTTAATTACAAAAATTATAATCATACTCAAAATTTAATTTAACTTTATAAAATAATAAATGAAGTTAAAATAAAAGTCACATATAAAAATTCGATTCAAATAATACCACAAATAAAATAATTTTATTTTATTATTCTTATTAGCTATAAGATTTTAAATTATAAGATAGTCAGATTATATAGAAATATTGTTACATACTAAAATTCTAATGAGAATCATATATATGAAATAAATGTACATATATTGATATATTTGATCTCGAAAATATATTACTATTGATATCAAGTGTAGTAGTAACATATTGAAACCCGATGATTAATTTATAAGTAATGTAGTGTAACGACATATTTTTATTCAAACGGTTTGATCGGGTTCGACGTATGAGGTTTGCTCCAATAGTGAATCATGTCGTAGTTAATTGAGAATTAATTGGTTGACATATTTGATACAAGACTGATTTGGAATTACATTGATGAATCCTAAACCAAAAAGAAAAAGAATATTAAGAAAATATTCTTTCATGAAGTTGATTCCTATTTTGGCATCATTGAAGAAAACTCTATTGAAGATATTATAAAAAGCAATTCGGCAGATTGCTTCCTTCGGACCAGTTTCTCACAAGAAGGCGGAGCATGACGTTACCGTTGAAGACGTTCACAAGGTATATCTTAATCTTCTTGTGGGGTTTTAATTGCACTTAGAAGTTCACTAATTCATTCATCTAGGAATATTATAATAGTGAAAATTATTGAGGAAAGAATCTTATAGCCGGGGCGACTATAGAAGTGCTCTATTCAGTTGAGGGATTATGGTGAGGTGTAGCGGGTGTTAGCCTAGGAAAATCCATATACTTGCCGGTATAAGAAGTAGAGTAGTGGTCTATTCATTCGAGGGGTTATGGTGAGGCAAAGCGGGTGTTAGCCTAGCAAAATTCCATATACTTGCCGTTGTAAGAAGTAGAGTAGTTTCACTTAGGAATTGCGGAAAGAGTCTTTGGTGGAGTGAAGCGGGTGTTAGCCTAGGAAAATTCCAATTGTACTTGTAATTTCCATTATAGTGAAACTCGTAGATGTAGAAACCGGATTGGTTTCGAACCACGTATAAATATCCTGTGTATTTTTCTTTCTCCACTTGATTATTTTTTCTCCATGAAAATTACACATTATGCCTTAGTTCGTATAACCTTAGTTCGCGTAACTGTGACAACTAGCATATAACTGCATTATTCTACAAAGTCAGGACGGCATGTGTTCTTTCATGTAGTAATATGAGATGAGAATATAAATATTTTAATTTAAAATAAATAAATTGAAAAGTGTTGATCGCATACTAAAATTTGCTTGATCGCAAAGGTGCAATTGTGAAGTCAGCTAATAGAATTAGAGTTAATAGAAAAAGGTTAATTGTGTCAATTCAATCAAAATGTAGTATATTTAGACCTATCCCTATGCAACACTTTTTGTTTATAATTTTTTTATTCAAATTCTAAAATTGATACATTAATCCCTTATTAAATTGTTTAGTTTTTCATATTTTATAAAAAGATATTTCGCTGCTCCGGAAGAAGCACTAATGATAATTAGTTAATTGGAAGAGAGAAAAAACTTATATAATATCATATTTATTTTTATGTTATTTATTTCTATGTTTATATCTTTAGATGTTTGAGATAAAATAAATAAAATTATATTATTATATCCTATATTGAGAAATGTGAAACCTAAGGGGACAATAATAAAATTATACAACTTTAAATTTAAATATGAATCTTAAAAATAGATTTTTACTCACTTGGTTAATCATCATTGGTCGAAGTAGCAAAATATTGCTCCTAAGGGAGCAGCAAAATATTTTTCTATTTTATAACCTCTCATAAATATATACTTCTTTCGGCCAACTGCAAGTGTCGCATAATAAAATTTGCTTTGATCCACTTCAAGTGTTTATTTATGAAATCTATGCATATTTGAGCTATTTTTTTCAGTCTTATCCTTGTATTCATTTCAATAAATATTCCATTTTAAATAAAATATTTATGACTTTTGAATAATAAATAATGGACATATATGTAATTTTCCCAATCATTAATTATTTTCTTAATATTCAAAAATTTCATTACGCGACACTTGAAATGGATCGGAAAGAGTATATCTTATTTTTAGAATATCCCTTGACCTCCCATTTCCAAAAATTTTTGATGAGAGAATTTGTTTAAGAGGTACACACTTTAAATGCCTTCCGCCCAAGTCTATATTTTGTCATTTTTATTTTTCTATTAGTTATTCAATATATTACCTTAAAAGAAGTCATACAATTTATTAATATAAAACATTTTTGAGATATATTCACATAAAAAAGATTGTCATATCTATATTTGATTGGTTTGACAATTTCAAAAATAGAACCTCATTTTTTCATTTAATTTTTTTTTATCAATTAAAATTAAAAGACTTATACCTTTTAAATTCTATTAAAATGACATATTAAACATTTTTAAGTCATATTAATCAGTATTAATATATAAAAACAGGGTTTTTTAAATTGGGAGCATCCTAGAGCCTCCCATTAAATTAGGTTTATTATCCAATAAAAAATTTTCATAATTTTTTAATTAATAAAAATAATTTTTTTTCCAAAAGGTGCCTTTTAAATCCAAAAAAACGTCCTTCTGCTTTATTAGTTTTATTTCTATCAGAAGTAAAGTTCATTGCAAAATAACATTTGAATTTGTTGGATCCATTTGCCATCACGACTAACGATATGAATTTGCAGCAGTGCAGTGGTAAAACAGGTAATTAGGTTTGTTTAATAATCTTATTGCTTAGTGTGTAATTGTTTGAATTCAAATGCTTAGATTTATAAAGTGAAGTGAAATGAATCATATAATGATACGAATTTATAGGCATTATGCACTTGATTGATGCAGGATGTTGAACGTCTCCTTCAGAGTCTAATAAATTAATCATTTGTTATAGAAAAGTTATCCTGGAAAATCGAAGAGTTTGAAGGCATGGATATTTGTTTAGAATCATCTTTAAATTTCTAGAACTGAGAAGGATTTTACCGAAGGAAAACTTTATACTGGACCAATTTCTGAATTATAAGGGTAATTTTGCATGATCCGTTTCAAGACGTGGAGCAAGAAACATTAGTAGTGAGTTCTCAAAAGAAGATGGTTTATCACAAATGGTTGATATATGTTGCATTGAATCTGAAAATCTTACAATTAATATTTCTTACTTACTAAATGAAACTAAAATGGTTTGGTTTTGTGGATAATAGTTGATAATTACATTTTAAATCTCGAGGCAACGCCTGCGTACTATACTAATACAATATTAAGTTAGAAAGCTTTTTCATTTCATATTCCAAATTAAACCACATAAATATATATCATTATTATAAAATACTAGGTCTTTCAATTTTTCGGGCTCATTTGGTTTGCTCTATAAAAATAACAAGATTTGAATATCTATATTCGTAGGGTCAGAGATCTTATAGATAATTAGGAACAACTTTACAATTATAATTTTTATTGTAAAATCAAATTTTGACATGTGGCTTTACTTTTTACTCTATTTATTAGTTTAAAAGATAAAAAGGAAAAAATTAATAGAATTATAACCAATAGGAACAACTTTTCAATTTATTCAAATTACAAATTTTATTGTCAAATCAAATTTTGACATGTGACTTTATTTTTTACTCTATTTATTAGTTTAAAAGTAAAAATAAAATTATAATATAATTACAACTCTTGAAATAAAGTCGAAAGAATCATAATCGATTTATATTCCTAATTAAACTCAGCTAACATTATTATAATTATTTTTTCCTATTTTAGATCTAATTAGTCCCATGAAATTATTAAACTAATTATCCACACACATTATTATTATTATTATTATTATAATAGTTATTATTTATACGTCTATGTATTATACTTTTAAACAATTTCAACATATAAAAAAAAGGTATGGACTTCCGGCCAGCGAACGTGCCGAACGACTTGCTGAATTGAAATTTGATGTATGACATTTTATTGATGACTAGTCATTTGACCCCGTTTGTGAGGCCTTATATCACTGCAAATTACGACAAATATTATAATATTTTAAAGTTATGCCAAAACCCGCTTTATATGACTACAAGTTATGGTAAATATTATGATATTTTAAAGTAGAATTGGGATGAATTGACACCGAGTGTGAAAATAAAACTTTGACACTAGATCTAGTACCGTACATCACAATTAGAATCAAAGGTCAGGATTAAATTTTAAAAATTCTCTATATGTACTCTAAATATAATTTTCTACCCTCTCAAGTTCCTCTGCCTCGTTAATGAAGCCGCACCACCGCCTCGCTTCGTCGTCAGCCGTCTTACAGATCCCACATCATAATACTATGACTAAGCTCTCCGAGACAACTCAATGACTTCCTATCGAGATATAAATTTCATAGCGAAATCACAATCAGTCTTAATTGGCGTTTTGCTCCATTACCCATCACCATCGAGAAATAACGACGATCGACGTTCAATCCAAAGCGAGCCGAAACGAATCCAAGCAAGTTCAATTTTCCGATTCGTACCATGCCGTCACTTTTCACCATATTAAATTGAAAAATCAATGAAACAATGAAAAAAAAACCAACTAAGACCGACTGAGATCAAAATTTTCACTCTGATTTGGATTTTTTCAAAGAGATTGAAGATTTTTTTTTTAATTTCATAGTCATTTCATTATGTGATTTCAGATTTGTATTCATCGTGATTTTGGTGATGAAAGAGACAAGTGTGGGGAGGAAGGAGTGGCGTGAGTGAAGTGGGGAGAAAATAAAATTCATTTCAATTAATTATGACCGTCAAATTTATTGTATATATGAGATGTACGATATTAGATCTGGTGTCAAAGTTTTATTTTGACATCTGATATCAATTGATCCCAACTCTTTAAAGTATATGTCATTTCTAGAGTACTTTTTGATATGTAAATTTAAATGTTAAAAACATAAATATACTTCTTTTTAATACATTTAATCATTCTTGATTATCAAGCGGCAGCTAAAATGTTAGCAACAATTAATTATATAATGAATATTCTCATTCAATTCCGATCATCATTTTCTGAAAAAATCTTCGGTATTTAGAGTAAAAATAATAACAAAACATGAATTGAGTAATAGTTTCGATCGATTATGAATTTTTTAGCAATTCAGATGGATTGGAAAGCAAGTAAATGGGCTATCATAATTAATACCACAAATCATTCATATTTCAATTATTATAATTTGTTGAGGCTGGACTTGGATATCTCTTCTTACAAGTATGTTACTATTATTATATACTACAGAATTGCATTCGATTCAACTTCACATGTATCCAAATATTAATTTTTTTGGAAAAATAATAATCTGAAAATCTATATAAAAATCTTACGCTTGACATGAGTTTCATCATGCATCAACTTAATAGAGAAAAAAGATGATACGCATCATTTGTATTCTTAATATGCTACGAAAACTAATTCAAAAAGCAGTCATAATATGATCATACTTCCACTCCTCCATCAGCACAATCTCTCCAGCTATCCATCCATGTCACTGTAATTATTTTAAATTGATTATGATTTACATATATATATATATATGTATATAATTGCATTATTGAAGGTAAATAAGAGCGAGAATGTGGAAAGACTATAGATTGAGTTATATTAAAAGAAAATTAACAAAATAAAACGTAAATTTATAAGTTTTCAAAATCTATAGTATTCTATTACAGAGTATTCAATTATTATATTAGATAGACACATGGATTTCAAGAAATTAATATAGATCATGAGTTAAATATTGCTAACTAATTATAACACTTAATTAAATAACGGTTCTAAAAAATTGCAAAAATCGGGATTAAAGAGTAATTAACCTCCTATTGTTTTCCATAATAAGCATATATAGTTTGGTCCTTCTAGTTTCTCTTCATTACTTTACGTCCCTAGAATAAGTCTATATATAGACTATTCTGTAATCAGTTTTAAACAACAATTAATAGAATATTACAGTTTCTATTCTTGATGGTATCAGTTTGCTAATCGCTTCCGTTAACCGCTACTTTCTTCTTCATCGATTTCACATCTCATTCATCAAATCGATTCATTCATGGCTTTTGATGTCAATCTCTAAGCCAATCCCGATCGATTTCGTTAGATTTTAGTTCGATTTTGTTTCGTCGATATTCTCTCGTCGATTGATTTTTTCTTCGCCCGCATCCATGGCGATATCTATTGTTGATGTTGATTTCGAATCAAAGTCTGCTGTTGATGTTGATTCCGAATCAATCGTTGCGGTTGTTTGGAGCAGTTATGATGGCGGTCATATCTCACTGCCGACGAGTCTTTCAATGATGATTGACTCTCTTTACATCACTGAAGCCTTCTCTGACTACTTTTGTTACAACATCATCGGTTTTTGAACTCAGTATTGACTATGGAGGTCTACACTCTCTTCTACTTTTAGGATTACTTTACTATTTTTGTTTGTCATATTATTAAAAAACAATTGGCTATATTGTTTCGTTACTGCTGCAATTAGCTTTGTGTTTGTTAGTTCATAGTATAGAGGAGATGTATAGCTTAGTTAGTGGTTATGTTGTCCATTGGCATGTTATTTGGCATTCTGCGATGATGTTATTACTGCCTTCTTCTGCCTGGACTTGCTGCGGATATGTTGTCCATTCATCCCGGTGTTTTGGTTGTAGTTTGGCATGTACAATAGTGTTATTGGTGCTGGTTTTCATCATACATTTGCTTTCGATTGTCTTGAGTTTGATGACCAATTGTTTGTCATCAACTTCTACTCCACATGGAAAGCCACTACAAGCTGCTGCTGCTTCGACTCTTTATTGCGTTCTATGTGGACTGTTGGCTTGTTATTCAGTTTGATCTTCCTAGAAGATGTACTGGCTTTGTTTTTTAATTTTGTAGTTCATTCATCCTGGTGTTGGTATTCTTGCAATGGTATTATTGTGGCCAACTTGTTACCCGAATTTGCTGCATTTTATGTGTTCTACAAGCTGCTGCTCTATTATATTTTATCGTTACTGTTGTTCCTTTCCAAGCTTTGCATTATTCTACGAATAGATGCTAGCTTGAGGGGTGGTAATAAGCATATATAGTTTGGGCCTTGTAGTTTCTCTTCATTACTTTACGTCCCTAGCATATGTCTATACATATACTATTATGTAATCAGTTTTAAACAATAATTAATAGAATATTACAGTTTCTATTCTTATTATTCCATTCACCGCCACAAGGTGCGTTTCAAATACAAGTACCGCTCTATCTGAACCAAGTTTCGACCAAAATATTATTCAAGAATTAAAGAAAACAAACTTGAAACTGAAAAAAGAAGAAATGATTAAAGGTTACCGAAATGATGGGAGGTCTACCATGCTCTCCATAAGCAATTAAGCTTTAGTGGATTTATAAGCTTTCTCTTCTTGCTAAAATAAGCTCACAACAATCCTTTCTTAGTTTCTCCCATCCTCAAAGATAATTTTAACCATCCAAAACTTCACAATTAAGAAATCAAGGTAGCATGAGTCTTACTTTTAATTACTTTATCACTGCTTACTAAGCTCCAATTCCAATGGTTGGTCTCTTAAATCTGTCGAAAAATACTTCCATCTGTCCAGACCCTAATCTCTATACTTAAATGGCAAAATAACAAGTATAGAACCTACCAAGCAAACTATTCATTAAAAGCTTTCAAAACTATAATAGGCCGATGTCACGACGGTATGGAGGTGGTGATTAGTGGACAACTTCACAAGAATGGAGAAAGGATGAAGGGGGATGGAGAGCAGATGTTTATCGGATTTTCTACTCAATAAAGTGATAAGGATTGAAATATACGATTAGCAGAAAGAAAAATAATGTGAGTGATGTGAGAATTAGTAGAAAAAACGTTATTATAGGATATAGTAAGGGAACGTACCAACGATTGATCAATGATTATGAGTGCTAATTTGCTCATCTTCCTAAATGTGATATGATATCGTAATAAATTGAGATAAAGAGACATTGATCGAGAAGTAACAGAAGAAACTGACGTGACTTTTGAAGTACATATTAAAAGAATAACAACCCATATATATTTAATACTAAATATTATTCCCTCCGTATCGCAATACTTGCAGTTTTTTACTTGTTTTTTTGTATCAAAATCCATGACATTTCCTATATTTTCATATATTTTTTCCTATTTTGTCCTCATATCAAACCACAACATCAAATCTATTTTTTTAAAATCAAACCCATTTTTTTACATATACAACCACCAAACACACATCACCACAACCCACCATCACCAACCACCATTGACCACCACCGTCGGCCGTTGACCAGTCCCGACCACCGCCAGCAGCCACCACAAACCAGTCTTATGTGTTGTTAAATTATATTGTAATTGTTTATGTTTTAGTAGGGATTTTTTAGTAAAATATACATTTTTCTTATTTTTTGTAAAATTTCCCAAAACAACATGTATTATGATACGGCGGGAGTATTAAGTTATAGGGTGGACTAGATAATCATTAAATTAGCCTCATATAGAAACGTGAAAAGAATGATGATGTTGCACATTTAGAATCAACTCTAAAATCCGACGTGTCAAGCTTGGAATGATGTAGTTGGGTGACGTTAAAAGAGACGTTAACTTTTCTGGATTTAGGATTCAAGGTTGGGTTGGATTAGGTAATCCATGGATCCTAAATGGATTTGAGAAAAAAGAAAGCAAGTAAAATTATACGAACGATAATTCCTCCCCTAACAAAATATTATAATAGATCTAAAATGTTATCGTGATAAAGTAGTGCAGCCATGATCTTAGCCTTAACAAAATATCATAATAGATCTAAAATAATATAATTAGTATATATAAAGTATGGCCTTCACAAAATATAATATAATTACTATATATAAAATATGACCTTCACAAAATATAATATAATGGCCTTCACAAAATTCATCAGCATTTCAACTTGGCTACGACAACTTCAACTTAGCCATCATTGGTCAGCTGCCAAAACAATTGGAAATCAACTTAAATAAATGAAGAAATCAAGAAAATAACAAAACACCATCTATATAATTAATCGACATTGCAGTTTCTTATAAGCTAGATAAGGAAAAATAAGATTACTCAATGCGGAATAGGAATTGAAATCTATCAGCCAACAAAATACCAC
Organism: Rutidosis leptorrhynchoides; assembly: GCF_046630445.1. Taxonomy (NCBI): domain Eukaryota; kingdom Viridiplantae; phylum Streptophyta; class Magnoliopsida; order Asterales; family Asteraceae; genus Rutidosis; species Rutidosis leptorrhynchoides. Next base: position 71,536 of record NW_027266393.1, on the reverse strand, counting down.
ATCAAGACTACAAAACTTTTCATGCAACATAGGTTTAAAATGTCGTTTAGCTTTGGAAACAAAATAAAATCAGAAAAAGCACTGCGTGAATTTGTCCAATTTGTTCCTACTCATTGATGAAGCAACCCAAAAAAGACGCCAAACATAAGCTTGCAGCTGTTCAGATGTTTATGCATAGATCACAATACCATTAATCAGTAACAGATACATAACAAAACAACGATCAACGAACCTGACAATCAAGCTTCATCCTTATCAGTCATCAGGGTCTAGGCAGACTAATCCAAAAACTATAAAGTAAAGATTTAAAGAAGGTTAAATTAATTAAAAGATACAATGAACAAATAAGTTATATATATATTATATACCTGGTTCAACAAGCATCTAAACTTCATCAAGAGCTGATTGTATCACAACTTCTTCTTTCAATGGATTCCTCAACCAATTTTGGGTACAGATTAATGCTTCAACGGTCTCTGGATTCAAGGAACTACGATAGGCATCAAGCACTCGATCCCTTGAGCTAAATGCAGACTCAGATGATACAGTAGACACTGAAATAGCTAAAATGTCTCTAGCCATGGCAGAGAAAACATGATACTTTGATCTATTTACTTTCCACCACTATAATATATCAAAGTCTCTAACTTTCTGTTCAAGAGAATCGAGTTCCATGTACCTATCATACTCTGGCTTGTCATCCTCAATCTTCCTTTTCTTCACACATCTCCAAAATTCAGCATCTTCTTCTTCATCCTCAACATTATATGCATCCAGCTCTGAAAAATCATCTGAACTACCAACATCTATCTTGTAGCTTGTAAATAAATCAATGATAAGGTGTTTTAGTGTACATATAATACCTGTAAACTTCTCAGAATCATTGGCAAACACTTTCTTAATACCATACTCAACAAATTGAAGCTTATAACGAGGATCTAGAAACATTGCCACAAACAAGAGATAATCCACATCACCCTCCCAATACTTCTGAAATTTAACCTTCACGCTTATGGACATATTCTTTAACACTTCATCAGTACCACACGTCCATTTCTCAAGTTGCATCTGAATAGTTTTCCAGTTGTTGAAGAACTTGTTACACGTTACATATAAGGATCCAGAGAAAGATAAAGTAGCCTGATAAAATATCTTTAGAAAATGCACAATTACACGAGCACGAGTCCCATCACTAGCAATAGGTGGCTTCACTCCATCGCTCGTAAGTGATAACTTTTATGTATCATCATCGGCTAGTCTAGTAAATGCTTTTTATAATTTTTCATCAACCTTAACATCTTATACATCGAGTTCCATCAAGTACACATCGAGTATGACAATTGTTTGACTGGTGATGTTTGCTTCCTTTACACATTTCCTAAATGAATCTAGTCTAGCAAGAGATGATATGACATACTTACAAGCTGCCCTTATACTAAAAATGGAAGATTCGTACTCCTTTAACCCATCCTCAATAATCAGATTGAGGATATGAGCAGCACATCTCATGTGCATCCCATTGCCAGCCAAAAAAGTTGTACCATTCCAAAAACTCATGTTTTTAAGCAAGTATGCAATTGCAAGTTTATTGGCACTTGCATTATCAACAATAACACAGTAGAGTTTGGTAATTCCCCAGTCTTTCAAGCATTTCTCTAGAGCTTTTCTTATGGTATCACCTTTATGGTCACTTATCGAACTAAAACTCAGAATCGCCTTTCGTAATTCTCACCCATTATCAACATAATGAGTAGTTATAACCATATAAATTAAATTCTGAATTGAAGTCCATATATCAGTTGTTAATGAGACCATTTGATAATTTTTAGACAAGCAATTTTTCAACCTTTCCTTCTCAGCTCCAAACAACGACATACAATCTAGTTTAATCGAAAAACGAGAAGGAATCCTTCATTCTCAACAAACTTAAAAGGGAGCACATCTATAATAATCATCCTAGCAAGAGCTAACCTGGTATTTCCTTGATTGAAATCAGCAAGTTTGAAAGACACTGTATTATCACCCTCTGTTTGCTTGCCAAAAACAATAGTCTTTTGATTCTTGCTCAGGATTTGGATTCTTTGGACATTTAGGTATATGCTTTGTCAAGTTTGAGGTTCTAAGATTTTTTCCCGTTGGTCCAACATATTGAAATGATACCTTATATTGGTTGCACACAGCTTTGTCACCAACTCGTTTGAAGGTGAGCCAAGCTTCAGAGGTGAGTTTACCCAACCTTGCATCTACCGGAGCTCATCCAACATTAACCGGCTCTGGTTGTGGTTCTTGAACTGGGTCAGCGCCCAAATCCATTTGAAAGATCTAATAAAACATGAACAACAATTAAAAATGGTCAAAGTGCCATTAATATAGCAAATACGAAAACAAAATGGAACTAATAATAGATAATGGTGGATACAACAATATTTTAGATACATGTATGAGCCAAGCAATTATAAAACTGGTGACTCCACTAGCAATGACGGTGAAAAGATTGAGAGGGAGGTAGAAACAAGAAGACCACTGGGAATAAGAATAGAAGACTTTTGACTTTTGATAAAATATAATTATGTTGAATTATGCATTGATGTCTGATGAAACAAAATGAGAATGTGATTTGCTAATAAACTCGTTGAAGTTCAAGTCAAATACAAGTCAAATCGATTTAAACATAAAATTTGTGATTAATACTTAATTATAATAAAATAGTATAAGTAATAAACAATTGACCATAGTTGAAGACTTGAAGTGGAACTTACCAAGTAAAAATCGGTGGTCCCTAGTGAAGAAAGTGCTAAGAATTGGTGATGGAATGGTGGTGGACTCTTTACTGCTATCAATGCTATTTAATTCCAATAGCGGCGTAAAACTAAACTTTTCAAGACGACAAGTTGTTGTTTAAATAGTCGCTCCATTAGGGTTTGACCGTTTGTATGTTAAAACGACAACGTGAATTCCATTGGCCAGCTCCCATAGTGTGACGGGCGCTGTGTACAAGGCCCGGGAACGAATTCACCGCCGGTATGGCTGACCGGCGAGGAATTAAATTATTATTTATTTATTTTAATTTTATTTAACATATAAATTTGGAATTTTAACTTGCATACTATAATATAATATAAATAAATAAATAATAATTTAATTAATAATTACGTGGGTTGATGGGTTGGATTGGATATTTTTTGACAAATCCATTACCTGACCTAACAAAAAAAATGTGGGTTGGGTTGGGTTAGTTTTTTCTTTAAAAAAAATCCAACCCAACAACCCAAATAGTATTGGATTGGGTTGGATTGGTCGATTGAGTCAGACCCATACTCACCTCTAGTTCTCAAGTATATTAGTGTTGCAGCAGCATTATAAGATATTTGCCTATTTCTATTCTAAGCAATGCATGATGAGTCCTTTTTTTTTGAATTGAAGTCATTGAGCGATCATGGAGAGCTTTACTAACAATGAGTATAGCAAAATCTTTGGGAAGGACCATGAAGGAAATTTGCAAAATAGCAGTGTTGTTATTGTATAATGACTTTTTTATAGTGATTTGTTTTTGAAATTGCTATTGTTATTATGTATAGCGACATAGGAGCTATTATATACAAAATTGTTGAAGAAATATCAATGTTTGACCTTGGTACATATAGAAATTACAAATCGCAAGAAATGAAATATTTTAATCCAAGTGGTGAAATTGCAAATAATATGATTTAAGGGTAATTTCGTGTATGTATACCATTTTATCACTTTTCAACATTATCAAATAGGAGTTTTACCAAACATAAAATTCTCTAAAATTACCTTTTCTATAAATGTTACCAAACACTATAATGATTTTATCAATAAAAGTTACTTTTGAGTTTCTTTTCACCACAACCACTTTCGTCCAAAGAACCCAAAAGCAAAAGTAAATCCAAATTCACCCTAAGTGCATAAAATATTTTCCCTCATGAAAATCATCCCATATATTTGACTGACGCTTCATGATATTGCATCGAACATCACTAGTAAAACCATGTAAGAGAAAACCTAGTGAGAAGATGCGTATTACATCATACACAAATGGTTGCCTCGTTAAAATCTTGTCAAGGAAAACCAATTTGAAAGTTCTTTCATCACAAACATCGGGCCTCTTGTTGCGACTTTAGCAAGATGGTGCGCAACCCTATTAAGTTTTGACACTGCTCTTGATACGAGAAGATTTTTATGCTCCAACCCTTCGATTTTTGTTATTTCGTTCCATTTTAAATGAACCCTTTGGCCAAACTCACGGTACTCTGGTGAATCTATCCAATACTTTCCCTTTCATGTGACGTTGTACATGATGCTTTTCAAAGCAACATCATTGTCGATATAGAATACCAACTCTTTTGTTCCAAGAGATGTGTTAGCTTGTTGAGATGCCCGCTCCCGACCCTATTTGCGAGGATCGAGATTGGTGCCCCGTCGGTACCTGTACATGACGTGGACCTGGCATAATAAGGGGAAGCGAACCCTTACTTATGTCTCGTAGCCCGAGCTTATCCTGTTTGCCTAACCTGGAGAAAATATAAATATGTTTTTGGGAAACTGTAAGCTTTCGCTTAGTGAGAGTTATTATAAAAACATTATGTTTTCATACTGAATAAAATTTGGAATGAATTACTGAACTGATATCAGTAAAATCAAATTGATATCATGGAATTATGAAATGTTTATTCAAACATGTTTATGAATAAATCATAAAATAATTTATGATAATTAGTATTAATAGAATATATATTTTATAAATATATAATTTATGTGTTATATAATAATGCTGGAATATATATTTTATGAATATATATTTTACGTGCTGTGTAATCATGATGGAATATATATTTTATGAATATATATATTTTACGTGCTGTATAATCATGCCAGAATATATATTTTATGAATATATATTTTATGTGTTGTATAATCATGCTGGAATATATATATATATATTATGAATATATATTTTACGTGCTGTATAATAATTCTGATATTGAATGAATATATTTATGAACCATTATTTGTGAAAATCATGGAGAAACACTACTATAGTGGCCAGACTACTATAGTGTCTCCTGCCTACCATGTGGTACAAAGCACATACCGATAACCAATAATTAGACATGAAGCCAACATCTAATGATGGTGTACCATCTGTAAGGGTCACCTGGTTGGACCTGGTACTACTGAATATAAAACATGTATAACTGGGGGTTCTTATATAATTTATATATATAATTATTCTGTAATTATATATATAGTATATGGATAACTGAATATTAAACTATAAATCTTATCTGAAACTATAAATGTAATCGTTATTAAAATCTGAGTTTATTTTTGAAGGTCTCCAGGCCATCTACCATGGAAATCGTAAAATCATAAATCATGCATAAATGATATGTGTGACATAGTGGTCTAAAGCATTCATAAAAAAATATACGTGTAACATATTATAATGAAATTATAATAAAACTCTTAGTCGTGGAAGTCGTATATTCGTGTACGTCCTCCATAGAGTAGCTCGTGCGATGCTGTCTGAAATCGATACTAACATTAATAACTATCGATTCTACATGATAAAGTAATTTGTATACTTTATAAGGTTTGACGCTTGTTCGTTGTTGTATAGTACGTTATGTTTCGATTTGCATGAATTATCGATCTAATGACATCGATAATTTGATAACCGTAATTCTAAAGTAATGACGTCGAAATAAAATACTTAATATGATTCCGTACGTCCTACTTGTTAAATCTACTCGCATAATTAAGAAGATAATTATGAATTTTAAATTGATGATTTTTATCCTTTAACCTAGTTGATCACAAGTCGGTTAATTAATTAATCTCCATGAAAATATTTATTTTCAAAATAAATATTCTTAAAATTTTCTAAACATGAAATTTTATTTTAAACATAATTAATTTGATTTTAGTCTAATTCAATTGTACCTTGAATTAATTAAATAAATTCAATTACAAACATAGAATTATTATCTAATTGAACCTATTAGATGATTCATAAAATCCTGAAATCATTTTGACCAAAATTTTACATAATCAAGTTCATATTAATCAAATATAATTACTGTTAAAATTTTATAGGTTCGGAACAACTCTATAAGGCTATATAGGTTCGAAAGATTTAAAATCAAATTTAGGGTTTCCATTTAGGGGTTGGGAGACTGATTCTGCATTGAACCCAATTGATTTGGTTTGAACCGATGGTTAAAACATGAAATGGCAATTATATCCTTGAACTGTTTTCTGATGTGTTGGTAATTCTGTGATTACTTTAAAAACTGAGGGACAAAATAGTCATTTGACAACAAAACAGATTATGAATGGGATTAAGCCGGTTCTGTTCGATCATTCTTTCTTCCTCTTCTTCCTCGCGAGACTCTGTCTCTCTCTCGCCGAGCTCGAGCTTTTCTGGTGGCTTCTTCGGCCGATTGAAGATCAGGGTCGACTTCTCTCGTCACAGTGATCACGTATAAAAGGTTAGTTTATTCTTCGGCTTAGTTTTTCTTTAAAATCGAATTTAGGGTTCGGGTTCAAAAAATCAATTTAGGGGTTTCGGTTAATTCTTACATATGTTATTCTTAGATGAATCCTAAACATTCTAATGTAAATTTACTCTGTTTGGACATAAAATGAAGTCGGAATTTCACCTTGAAGTTTCGGTAACGGTGGCATCGACTTTTATCGGCTCCTTCGTCTCGTTGATGGTCGAGGATGGCTCAGTTCCTCTCCAATCTTACTTCGCGTCGGGTTTCGTCGTTTTCAAGCTTGCCGGTGTTCATCTTGACGGCGACAGAAGGTGTTTTTGATCGAGCGGCCGGAACTCGACCTTGGGAGTGGTGGAAGTGTTGGCAGTGGTTTTTTCCGACGAGATATACTAGTTGGTATGCTATTAATTTCTTGTATTGATTTTGATTTAGGTAGTACATTCTGGGTAACTTTGATCTGGACTTGTATGGTGAATTGGATTGAAACTATGTACTTTGTTTTGGTGATTGAAAACTGGTTATATCAGGCAGAGAAGATGTTTTTATTTTTAAATTGTGTTCTATTCGTGCTGCCACCATAGCTTGGTATTTATGTCGATTTTTGTATGTCTGAATTATTGGTGCATTTAAGAAAATGTAGGGGAAGGTTTCAACAACTTTCAGTGTAGGCTTTTGGACAATTTGGGATAGTGATCTATTGTTCTACTATAAAGTTTGAATTCTTGTTGTTTTGTCCAAGTAAATGTTTAATGAGATAGGATTTGTTAGCCGACAATGATTTGTTTTGATTTGAACTTATACAGCTCAAGTTGAAAATTGTCTATTGTACAAGTGATATGGAGGCATCTCATAGTAGTATTTTTGTAGGTGAAAATGCTGAATTTTATTATGGTATACTATTTTTTTGAATTGTGTAGACTGTATAGCTTTTGACATTTTAAATGCTGATATGAATTTCTTTCTGTTGGGAGTTATAAAAATGGTTTGATTTTCTTTGGCCATACATTAGATTTCTAGTTTGGAGAAGTGAATTGCCTGTAATTTTCACAATGAACTTTAATATTGATTGATATAATAGTTTGTCAAACCAATGGAAAAGAATTAATGAATTGTCGGTAGACATAATTGATCATATGGTTAAATAGAGTAACTTAATTAATCCATTTTAATTAATCACGTCTCAACCGTAGACGAATCGTAATACGAACAACATTCGATTATGCGTAGCTTTTTATATTGAGACAAATTAATTAGTTACTATAAATCGTGTGAAAATTTTCCTCTCAAAATTTCTACTCGAATTTAAGTATAGTGAGATACCGATGTTACACTTGAAAACATTCTTTGAACATTTTCAAAGAGTCATAGATGGCTATGAGCTGCCCTAATTAGTATCTTCCATTTCTAAATATATCCTATCCACATCATGATCATGTTCCTCGAAGTCGACTTTGTCTCTTACGACCTTTGAAAAGCCACAAATCCATGTCTTATCGAATGACCATCTTAGAGCGCCACCGGTGGATAACTCACCATTGTTTAGTTCTCGTATCAGAGGCCATAAATACATCTCCCTCATAATCAATATATTTCAAGTTATTATCCCAATGCTTTCCAAATAAGCTATTGTTATCTTTTCATAATCAACGAGCGGATACTTTTTGACGATCGTTCCATATGTTATCTTATCAATGAGAACCTTTTGCTGCATATACTTTGTGGTAGCCTCTAATTCAAGAGAGAAACAACCAAGTTCCATTAACTCAATTAGAAGATTTCTTCAGTCGTGGATGAGAGTTTTTGGCATGAGAGTTTCTGGTCCTATTTCTTTGGTTTACCTCTATATATATATAAAAGTTTAACTGAAGGATGAACTGAAGGATTGAGAGGAGTAGTACCTGAAGGATGAGGTGCAGTACCCCTGAGAAGAAAAATCATCAAAAGTACCACCATGATGGCGGCCGTTGGGGTAGGAGGGGAGCCAACCAAAAGTACTCTGATTGTTCGTATCTCCCAAATTTCCTTCACCTAATCATATTCGGTCACTACTATCGTCGAGCACTAAGATATGGTACTTGCAGACCAAGGAGTTCTTCATCATCCTCTTGGGGATAAAAATGGTCTTTCTTTATATCGAGCGATCGTACAACCATTGGGGTACTTAGTGGATGTGCCTTATCCAAATAGAATTGTTCTAAGACATTTGTTGGATAAGCAGATTGGTGAACAAAGATTCCATTAGGAAAATATTTGAACTGCATGCCGAGATAAAGCTTTGTTATTCCCAAATCTTTCATTTCAAATTCTTTCTGTAGAATATTTACTGCCTTTTGCAACTCTTCGGGAGTCCCAACAATATTCAATTCATCCACATATATAGTGATTATGAAAAATTCTGATTCGTCGCTTTTTATAAAAACACGAGGACAAATTGGATCATTTTTATAACCCTGTTTCAACTGGTATTTGCTTAGGCGACTGTACCACATACGCCTAGATTGCTTTAGTCCATACAAAGACTTTTACAATCTTATTGAATAATTTTCCTAAGAGTTTTACATGCTTTCAACATTTTAAATCCTTTAAGAATTTTCATGTAAAACTTCGTGTCAAGCGAGCCGTACAGGTTCGCTGTGACAACATCCCTAAGCCGCATACCAAGCTTCTCATGAACTATCAGACTGAGGGTAACTGCATCCACCACAAGAGAATATGTTTCCTCATAATCAATCCGGGTCTTAAGGAAAAACCTTGTGCATCAAGAGGTGCCTTATATCTCAAAATCTCGTTTTTCTCTTCTTCTTTTTTGCACAAGAACCAATTTGTACCCTACTGGTTTAACACTTTTAGGTGTTTCGACTATAGGTCCAAATACTTCAAAATTTGAAAGTGAAGTCAATTCATGTTGAATTGCATCTTTCCATTTTGGCCAGTCCTTTTTTTGTCTACATTCATCAATAGACTTAGGTTCAAGATCCTCATTTTCATTCACGATATCAACAACTGTATTATATGCAAAAAACTCGTCGATGATGGTATCGTTTCGATTCCATCATTTTCCATTATAGACATAATTTATTGAGATCTCTTCATTGACATAATTTATTGATATCTCTTAATTTTCTAGAAATGAAGGGATTCAAACCCCACTTTTGTCGGTGATGGTCTAACAATTAATTTTTCTTGAGAACAAGGACCATATGAAAATTCATTAGCTTGAAGAATATTCTTGTTCTTCAAATTATTCCTTTTGAATTTTCAATTATCTTACGCATCATAATTGACCCAGGATGACCTAGTCGATCATGCCAAATAGTAAAATTGTTAAACCTTGGATTTACTATATTGTTGTTCAAACCTCTAGTTCATAACAACATGTGCTTCAATTACACTAATGCTTGTGTAGTACAAGCCTGATGATAAAGTCGATAGCTTTTCTAAGACATATTTTTCACCATGTATATTTTTTAAAATATTTTGATATTCCCTTTCATTCTCATCAATTGTCTCAACATGATAACCATTCGACAGATATCTTTAAAACTTAACAAGTTTCTTTGAGACTTTGGGGAAAGCAAAGCATCATCGATGATAATCTTTGTTCCTTTAGATAATATTACGATAGCTCTTCCCGAGCCCTCAATAATTTTTCCATTTCCTAAAATTGTAACGACATTAGCATCACACTTTGTCACATGAGAAAAATACTTTACGTTCTTTAGAATCGTGTGCTTTGAAACACTATCAGCAAGACTGAAATCTGATAGCCCTAACTCTTTTCGACTAAGCCACCTAAGAGGCAACTTAACCAGTTACAACTAACACCTAATATGATAATCACTTATATATATCTTTGTTTTATTGAAGTGTTTAATCAGATATACAAAGGATCTACTTAAGAATAAACTCAACATAGATATGAAATCCTATTCCTAAGCTAGATACTAAATGACAACGGATAAACAATCAGTACTATTAAAATAGTTAAACTACTAGAGAAACAATCCAAGTATTATAACTGTAAAAACAATAGTACTACAAAACCTAACACATTTTATAACTAATAACCAATTTGCAAATCACATAACAATAAATAGTAAAAGATAAACAAGTACTTGGTCAATAACAATTGGACCAATACTTATAGATAGCTTACAACCTATTGATAAACTAAGTGATGTGGACAGTGTATAGTGAGTTAGTAGACACTGAGCTAGAACTTACAGTAGACTCCCAAACTCCTGCTGATGCACTTTAGTTGAGTAAGCTGATGACACCTAAGTCCTTCCACTGGATGACAATGATGATCGTGACGTAGCGTTCCTGAGTGTCGAACTAACTCTATCACACTGATTCTAAGTTAGTGCCCTTCAAGTGTAGAACCAACCCAGTCAATTAGAAATTGGATTAGTGCTTGTCTGATCTGATTTAGTTGATCTAAAAGCTTTAAGTGATGGATCTATAGATATGGTGATCTAAAGACCTGATGGATCGCTTGTTCTACGAACTATTTGGATTGAAAGTCTCTCTTAATGTGTTGTGCTTAGAGACTTTTAACCGAGTAGATCAGTCTTAACTATTAGAGTTAACTGACTTAAATAACTAACCTATAAAAGATAAGTGTCTCGAAGACTGATGTTGAGGTTTAGAGCCTTATAAATAAATCAAACAAATAATGCTTTAAGTGATATGCGCTGGTTTGATTTAAATGCAGTAACACCTCAAGGAGTAGGAACTCGACCAGTTATTACGATTGGCGTATACGTATACAATCCTGACACAAATAGAGACTCGTCCAGACTTATAAAACGTGATTAGATGGATAGAACAGTTCTCTCTTAGATTAGATCGACTTGTTAGAGCATATAAACGTTGTTAGGTTTTGGCACAAGATAGATTAAATAAAAACAAGAATAGTAGAGATTATACGCGAGAGATTCAATACGAAACAAATAACAACTTTGTTTAAATTTATTCAATAGTTGATATATCGCGGTTCGGCGTTAAATAGCCAACACCTACATCAAGACTATTATTCGTGATTCGATTATCTCCTATGTAAATTCTAGACCTAAGACCAACCTATTCTAGGACCCTACCAAATTGAGCCAAATGATCGGCTAGTACTCTCAATCTCTACACACCACTCTTTGAATTTCGATAACCTATGACAACAAACAAAGGGCAGAGTAGAATGGACGCCACTCTATCTTCCTCCTTATGTGTTGTTTGTGCAAAAAGTTCTTGCAGTGTGATCGTCTTCTATTTATAGCCTCCTATTCCTTGATCATCACTCACAGTCTTGATGGTGAATTTGGAATGATATGATTTGATTTGCCTTTTAATCTTTGTGATCCTCATATTTTTTTTCCATAGAAGAAGCTTGATCCCCAAGAAACCTAATCGATATTAATTGTTTCCTTTGTTATGTCTGATTTGGTTGCTTTTTTGATTATTTGAGTAACTAGTCAAATCTTAGTTGTTGAGTCTTCCATGTCATTGATCTTGCTTGATGAGGCCTTATCTTGATTAGATGTTTTATTACCTTCCTTAATGGTATCTCCAAGATCCTTAGCATCAAGATGGATTTCAGTATCAAGAATCCATGAGAAATAATTCTTCTCGGTGATATGGAGAGTTTCAAACTCAAGTTTCACCAAATTTGACATGCTGCTATAAATTTAAAAGATAATCAAAATTAGATTAAATCATGGCTATTTCATATTTAAATAAATATTATATTTATCAAAGACATTAAAACTTATGATTTAATTAAGGCATATGTGATCATATATATACCATGAAAGCTTAATATATATATATATTAGATCATTAACTTATACTACTTAAACATGTCATCATAGATAGAGAGAATTGAGACAAAATAAAATACTTCCTCCATCAAGTGATAAACGTGATGTAAAACAAAGAAATTGTAATGCTAGATGTAGATAGTATAAGAGATGATTATCTTATTCACTTGCTATTGTCATCAAAGTACATTGACTATTTATAGTACACGATATTCATAACATACATGTATAGGTTATAAATCAATAAATATAAGAGTTTGTAACTTTTCAATTATGCATGGAGAAACTCTACGATGTTATGCTAACTCTTATGTTATTGAGACATCCATTGATTATCTTCATATGTTTCATAACAGATAAGGATTAGAATTTGGATTGATAACGAGAAACTAAATTTGATCCTTTAATTTTATTTTTGGAGATCAATTATATGTGAGCTGCAATTCAATTAAAATCAATATTAGAAATTTGATCCTTTAATTTTATTTTTGGAGATCAAATTATATGCGAGCTGCAATTCAATTAAAATCAATATTAGAATAAAGCATGAAAATGAATAAAGCTATTATATATAAAAAAAAAAGGAATAAAGCATGAAAATCTATCAATTTATAATTATTTGCTTTGAAAATTATTCATATTTTCTTTTTGAATGATACTCATGTTAGTCAATGTTAAGTCGTTTTAGATTTATCAACATCAACGTGATCGTTGACTAACATTTAGAATTTGTTTTCATCCATACAAACTAAGATGACCATATCAATCTCAAATTATGTTTTGTCCATGACGTTTTGAATTGCTCATTCGATCATTTTTTCTTCCGAAGTTTCCTAAACCATATTATTTTATATAATTAATTAATCTCAAACAATATGGGATTTGATCATGGATATGTAATATACTAGAATTGACCGCATTGGTTTGGTGGAATTCGAGTTCTGAAAATGACATGGAATTTTAGGGTATAGATAACATCAATTGTAGGAATAGAATGAATTAAATTAAAAAGCAATCAAGTGACATAACTACATGCATCATGAAATGAATATATTTTAACATGCTTCATTACTCTCTTTTATAAACCACGTCTACCACTAAAACATTACATTTAAAATAAAATTGCAACGTCCTAACTAATATATAGATGAAAAGACTTATAGTACCATTAAACAACATATCCTACCTCTCACGATTACCCCTCACTCAAGACTACTAATTACAAATACATTATATCCTAATAAATCTAAGAAAAACAGCTATAAATGAATGAAAACACCACTATAAAGGTTACATCAATCAGGACAAAAATAAAATCGGAAACAAACAAGACAAAGAAGCTCAACAATCCAGGATAGATAGTGTGCTCTCTCCCAAATGAGAGGATAATGTAAATCATGAGACTCTTGGTGCTGCAAGATCCACAAAGTTTCGGCAACTTGAAGCAATAGTAACTAGAGTATTAGATCTGCATGCAAACTATTTATCAGTTGCAACAGTTCATGTAAATATATTTGATTTTGTACTACATTTTATTTAATTAATTTGGGAACATGTAGACATTTTTAGCTAAACTCTTGAACCTCCATATTGATTGTAGCTCAAAGAACTCTTCGCAATAGCAAACGACGCATATGGCATGAAGCACGTGGACGTGCATAGGTTGAACATCAAGCTCTCATTGATTGACAAGTACGGTCGGACTTTCTTCAAAGAATAAAGTCCGTTGGAATGAATGAGATTCGTCTACTCCTCGCCATAGATAAATTCTTCATGAGAGGCGAGCGAATACATGGAATCAAGGCCTTGATGAGAGAGAAGAAATATTCAACGGACCTAATAGCGCCATACAACCAGGCAATCATAATGGTGGCAATAAAAAATAAAAGGGTGCAGAGGATGTACAAGAAAATCCTACATCAACTGAACGGTAGGGAGACTCGTGAAGATGCCAGGAAAGAGCTCATGAAATGATCCCATGTTGCTCCATGCGTTTCATCGTCTAATAGCATGAATGGTGCAACTGTTAAAAATGTGCCCCTAGAACCAATGTGTTTGGCTAGAGATTTGTTAGTATCTGGTCATTTTTGTGATCTTATTTTGAATAGTAATGTAAATTAAATATTTGTATTTAATAAAAGCACATCTGATCAATTTACTTGTTATAGATATATGTGATATATTTAAGTAATTTGGATAAGGTCCTAAGATCAATGTGGCTCAGGAACATGGTTATGCATAGTGATGATAATCATGGAATATGTTCCTTATAAGCCATGATCTTAAATATACCTAGTCATAGAATCATTTGAGACGAGATATTAATGATTTGGATAGACTAACACATATGATGCATATTCAATTGGGAAGATATTTATTCCATGGATATCGGTGTGGAGACACTAATGTGCATATGCGGGTGCTAGTTAGAGAACTAGTTCGCTGTATTCACCCGATGAGAAATCCTATGTGAAACTATGAGTCAAAAAAAGGATTCTCACGTTACAATGGTGTGTCATTAATCCTTAGACTTGAGACACCACTGTAATCTTATATATAACAAGTTATGTTTGTAACCACTACCCTGATCATAGCATCACCAAAGGGTGTGACTTCATCATTATTTGTTATATATGAAGATTGGTGTGTGTGTCAACAAAGGATTCATCTATTATCGAAAGATAATGATGCCCTATGTTTTTAAGCTATGACTTAAAATCCTTGGCCAAGGTAATATGGAAATTAGAAAAGGAGTTTTCTAATGACCTAAAGTTATGTGCTTGAATAGATACATAGTAATTGAACTTATAGAGCTTCGACTAATCATTCACGATCTAAGTTCAATCAGAACATAGATTGACGAAAGGATCGTATCACATGGAAATTGTAAACGGAAAGGTTCACATTATATTCACCTATATCTAGGTCTTCATGGCTCGTTGATAGACGATAACCATGACTTATAGAATACGTTTTTATTACTAGCGTATTGGTGAACCTAAAGGGCCACACACTAAAAGAGAAACATATACCTTGGACATGATATTTAATTTAATTAGTCATAAATGTATTGAATTAAATTAAATCATTCTTAGTGTTGGAATCGAAATTGAAATTTTTCGATGATACGAAATAGATTCAATTTCATATTTCAAGAGTTGAAATTAATTTGTAATTCCATTTATGCTTTTAATATATTTTAGTTGTATTAATGTAGTATAACTAAAATATATTATGTCAAATATGGCTAATATATGTTATAACTAATTAGTGTGATTAATTAGTAACATATAATATATTATATTAATTAATGAGGTTAATTAGTTATGAAAGTTGATTAGTATAGGTGGTAGAAATTTTCTGCTTGAGCCTTTTAGTCAAACTTGTTTATCTCATTCTCTTTTCCTATTGGTTAATCATTTGACCAAAATTTCCGCAACGTATATATGTATATATTGATATGCATTATGGGAGAGAGATAAAGAGAAAAGAGGAGAACACATAAAATTTGAAAAGGTTTTGGAAGCTTAAGAGTTTAGAAGAAAAATTGGTGAATTTTTCCTTGCTCATCAAATTGGAAGTTTTAAGTGATCTTGTTGATAAAGGAGCATAAGGAGGAAGAAGAGAGTTGATTCCTAAGGACTTCAAGGGTAATCTCTAGTCTTTCTTTTTATTATTGAATGAAATGTTAAGTTGTTAGCATATGATAATTGGTCAACCGTTAAAAGGAGTTTTGACGATTATATGGAGTTCTATGAATTAGCGTCTCAAAAGGAGTTTTGAGATATCATGTTTGTGAAATTGTGTATATGTGATCTAGCATAGCATATATATGAGTATGAATAGTTTCTCTTATGTGGATATCGTTAGAGGAGTCACACATGAGGCTCTTGAACCTTTCTGTTTGAGAAAAGGAAGTTAAGGTTTGGAACCCTTATTTTGTAGGTTGGAGACTTGAAGGCAAGAAGACTTTATTTTTCATTTGGATGTAATTTTCAAAAGATGTAAATCAATATTGGATTGTATAATTCGGACATTGTATATTTATTCATGTGAATGGTCGTGTCATTTATATGCTTTATGTGATGATGTATTGGTTGCATGTGAAATGCTAGATTGAACTAGAGTAATTCAATTACATGCTTGATATGACAACTCATGGAATTTCCGCTATGTATTTATTGATCATGTAAGAGTTATGTGATAAAATTTCGATTTGAGAAGCAAAATTAAAACTCCACCAATTAACACATTGCCACGTGTTGGCTAAATTCGATGTCCATGTGAATGCGATCTCCAACAACAATAAAGCAGGACATGGATATTAGGACAAAGACTAGACAAATATCATCGGAGACAAAGACGCACATGTGACATGCGTAGATTGCTACATCGACATCGAGATGTTCAAGGTGAGGTCTGGCATTTGGTAGACAGAGACATAAGACACAAGAGTACCACCAACAAGACCAAAAAAAATAAGAAAAATGTAGCTTAACCAATAAGGTGTTGTACTCGATGGAAAAGATCAATGACATTCAAAAATCTATTTGTCCTAATGTTCTGATCAAAATGGAGCTCACTATGTAGTCCAAGATAAACACATGACTAGAATAGTTAAAAAAACACATGACATTAGTTAAATGTATTAAATATTACATATCTTTTTCCAAATAGTCTGGCTTTAGCTTGCCCCATGAAATTCTTCCATTAAGATAGTCATGATGATTTAATGCAACTATAGACCTCACACGACAAGTATAACAATTAACAATTACATTAATGAATTCAAAAGAAATGAAGAATGTCACGATCAATTCATATTTTTTTACTATGAAACAAATAATTGTGAATCAAACCCAATTGCTTTAAACACAGCCTACTATGGATTGGACATGTTCCTATTTTGAGCCTATTTGCTTTTAAATATGGAGAATTTGGATGTTCTTTAGTCCTTGCAAATCCATAGTTTTCTGTAATTATAGATAGAAGTTCAATTCTTTGTATGGCATTAAAGAAAATGAAATGTATTATCTATAAGTTTGAGGTTGAGACTTGGAGGACACATAAGTATTATATATGATACAAATTAAAAGATTTCTTACCCATCTGAGAGTTGGTCAATGCTCAGAAAATTGGAAAATTTTCGGGGAATGCTTTGCATCATGATCGGTTTGGCTTTCAAATGGATCTGGAAACATTTTATCCTCCATTGTGAACAATGATGGCTCAGTTTGCAAAATCATAACATTAATGAAGTTAATATATATAGACGATAAAAGAAGCAAGAAGAAAAACTCACAAGATTTTGTTGTTGGTACCTTATCATGAAATGCATTATTATAAATTTGTTTAGGTGTCTCTTTCAAATGTGTTCCCAATGTACATGCACCATCATGTATGGAATCCTGAAGCAACTGCTCTTTAATATTTATGGATTTTTCTACAAAGAATTAAAAAAATAAATTCCAATATATCTAACTCCAATCATGTCGAAACACATTATACTTCATCAAAGTAGGAAAGAGTGCTAATAAGGATCATACATCTGATACTCTTTCGAGAAACTTGACGATGGCGGTACCAAAGGATTCTTTTGTTTGGTTATCTACTATTTCAATAGTATCATCTCCCTGTCCCATCTTCCTATCACAACCCTTACCATGCTATCATCTACTTAGTGTAAACTTTGCTTAGGTTAACCAACAGCTCCCTTAACTTCACTTACTAACCACCAGATCCTTAAACTTGTATAAAACATAACCACTGAGTCCTTGACGTTAACTCTCCGTTAAAGTTGCTGACATGACAAATGACGTGGCAAAACTTCTACTTTCGATTGGGTCCTTTTTGTTCATGTAAGCATCTAGTCAATAAACACGAACCGATATGAACTAAATTAATTTGAAATGATCAATTGAACCCTTAAATCGGTTCAATCCTAAAATAAATCCATTCCCTTAAGCCTTGTCTTGTTCACAAAGTCCTCGACGGTGGAGATAAAAGTTCCGATTATTTTGACTGTATCTTTATCGGCGTCGACAGTGTCGAAGCTAATACTGTGCACGACATAGCCATGAGAGCTGGCTTGAGAACCTGAATTCCAATTTCAGAATCTATGAAGATTTTCTCGCGCAACCGTTCTTATGGGGCTCCAAATCCAGTTCGGATCGTTAGAAGGAACATGGGTATTTGGTTTGAGATTTCATGCACCCATTTGAAGAGAATGGGATTTCGTGCAAAAATGCTTCAGATTTTTCACATATTTGCAACGACAACTAGCAATTTCGATCTAAAACAAAACGATTGCGTTGGGTCAATGGCTTGATTTGCAAATGACTGTAGATGGGCGAAATTGTATGGGTCCATTTATAAGTGAAGCTCTTTTTTTGTTTGGCATGAGTTCAGGTTCAACACTCATATTTTAATAAAGTGATAAAATCAATATTAAAATATCAGAGAAGATGGTAAAGGAGAGATGGAGGAAGATGGGATTTCGTCGAGTCTTTTGAAGAAGACGAAGGGTTAAGGGGAATGGGTTTAACCGATTTATTTTAGGGTTCATCCGGTTTAATCAAGGTTTAATCGATTCACTTGTTGACTATACGCTCCCGTGGACAAAAGACCTCATAGTTGGTAGAAATTTTTCCATGTCAGTTGCCATGTCAGAAATCTTAACGGAGACTTAACGTCAAGATCCCGGTGGTTGTGTTTTACACAAGTTCAAGGATTCGGTGGTTAGTAAGTGAAGTTAAGAGAGCTGCTGGTTAACCTAAGCAAAGTTAGACACTTTTGGAGTATTTTCCCATAAAAAATACTATAGTTAAAAATAGAGAGAGATGATTAGAAAAGTTAAAAACACATGATACTTTAGTTAAATGTATTAGTTATTTCATACAGTACATTTTACCAACTACTAATGCCTCGCTTGGAACGCCAGATAAGAACTACGGATAAGATAAAATTATCCGTTAGAGGCCTTATCCATCATTTGGACTACAAATAGTGTTGAAGCTATCTGGCCTTCCATCGATTCGATGGATAACGCAATCACATGGGGGATCATCTTTATTTTATCTGTAGCTCGATGGATAGTGTAAAATACGTGTTTTTACCTCTTTGTTCTTATTTCATTAAAACGGATTACATAAAATACCCTTCAGGCTATTATAATATAAAAGCATTTCCTTCCTCTCTTTCATTTCACTGATACTCTATCTCTCTATTCTCGATTCTCTCTCGTCGGTGACTAGAACAAGGACTCCTCCCGACGAGATTTCCAGCACCAGCAAGCCCGAATCACAACAAACTCGATCACTTTCTCTTCAATTGGGTAAGATATATCTATTTCAAGTCTTCGTTCATCAAACTGCAACTATTGAAAAAAAATAAGATTTCTAAAAATTGGGGCTTTTGTGATTCTCTTGATTTTTCGGTATCTAAGATTATATTATGATGTTTAGTTGTTATTTTTGACATATAAACCTCTCAATTTTCGTTATCAAATTGGGTTTTGTAATTTATGATTGATCCTTTCATGGGTTGCTGTTAGAAATAATTTTCTACTTTCGTGAAGTTGATTTATGAAGAAATTTCGATAACAAACAAATGTCACTGTTGTAGAAAGTCTAATTAATGGCTTATTGAATCTGACTGAATTTTTCTTCAATTTGTACTAAAACTAGATTTATCTCGATCATTAGCTAATTAATTAGTCGGATAAGCATGAAAAGTACTTTGCTTTCCGGTTGATAGTGTTAACAAACCTTTTATTCTCCTTGAAGTTGTTCAAGTTCTCACGGATATGAACATATGGTACTCTTTTAAATTGTTTTGTGTCAAAGAGGGCCTTGTATTGTGCAGAAGATGATGAAAAATATTGGTTTTACTTTGAATTCTGTCAACTACAACAATTCATGTGTCTCTACTCAAAAATGGTAGCATGAGAAAATCCAAGACATGCTTGTAGCTTGTGAACATGTAATTTTCTTCGTAGATTGTATCAAATCATTGAATGCAAGTTTTATTGAAATGTATTATGAAATGTATTAATTGAAAAGTCATTTATAAATGTCCAAATGGGTAATTCTGTCACCTGTCCTCCTTATTCGTCAAGTTATACATGCATTCCAAGTGCAACTACGAATAAAATAACTTCATCCGTCGAACTAATCAGTGTCATCCAAATGCTAGATACGGATTGCTTTATAGTTTTCTGTATCTATGCGATAGCCTTATAGCAATTCGTCGATATTTATCCACCATTCCAAATGAGGCATAAGACTTTAGCTTACCCCATGGAAATCTTCCAATAACATAGTCGTGAAGATTTAAAGCAACTATAGCATGTAAGTAAAATAATTAATCTAAAAAAATAGGAAAAAATATCACGATCAATTTATTGTGAAAAGAATAATTGTGGATCAAAGTCAATTGCTTTAATAAACACAACTTGCTAGGAATTGGAACATGATCCCATTTTGAGCCTCTAGTTTTTAAACATGCATCCTTAGGATGATCTTCAGCACCTGTAAATCCAAAAATAATAATAATTATAGATAGAAAATCGATTTTTTCTACAATATTGAAGAAAATGAAATGTATAATCTATAATTCTGAGGATGAGACTTCAGACCTAAACCAGGATCACTCATGCAACGAGTGAGAAACTCACCCTCCTTTAAGCTAAAAATCAAAGTAAATCAGCTGTGAAAGAATGAAATATCAATTACAATCCATAACTACTAAGTACGAAATATGCATCCTTAAAAGAGAGTGCCTTCAAAAGATAATAAAACAACATAATTAAGTTATATTATTTAAGATCTTTTGAAATGGACAAATACACGTCTCACTTTAGAGGTCAAGCATAAAAAAAAACAACTCAAAGCACCAAACCAAATGAAAACAATAATCGAATGCAATCGATTTATGAATAAATAACAACCATGTGCCATGTATTGAATTACTCAAGATTGTAATGTTTAAAGATGGAAACAAACAAACAAGCAAACAAATATATACATATATATAAAAAAGGTCATAGAAGGAATTGTGATTAGATGAAGAACAAAGAGAAAAAAAATCACCATAAAATGCTTTCAGTTTCGTATTATCATTTTTATGTATCGTTATATATATCAAGTTAGGTGAGCCACGTAATAGTGCTACCTAATCTAGAAAGCTTTTACAAGAAATTTAAAGTTGCTTAAATCAATGTGAAATACTTTCACATCGATAAAAGGATTGCCATTTCAGTTTCGTAGGAAACCTTAAACATAATGTATGCACTATGCAAAAGAAGCAGGGAAGAAATATTTAAAATTGATTTTAGGAAATTTTAGATTAAGGCTCAAGAACAGTGTCGACTTTCTCATTTCAACATATTGAATATCACTAGAGAAAGAAAAGAATTCTCGGATATCCCTCCCAGAAACTCCTAATGATATATTGCTAACTTTGATTGTCCTTATCCTTTATAGAAGAAACTCAAAATTAAACACTCGATATTCATAGACACAAAAATTCCAAACATTTTAACTGCATATTGGAAGTATTTAAAAAATTATGAGTAGGCACAATGAAAATATAGTCTCGCCATCGATAAATTGCAAATGGGGTAGCTTTAATAAATATCTCAAGCAATATGTAGAAACCATCACACAGTGAGCCGAGTCACACAACAACTACCAAGTCAAAGCAACAAAATTAGAGAGATAATTGAAACTGGGGAGAGTAAAACTTCGAAGTTTTAAAGTTTGGCTTATAAATAGTTTAAAGCCTACACGGAACTATGTAAACTGAAAATATAGGATTTTAACAATTATAACATTGTCATTATATTAAAAAGATTGAGCCTAAAATTCCAAATGAAAATGGACCACTTACCAAGAAACAATAGCTTACACACCAAAACCCCACCACTATAACTCCTCTTCTCTTTATGGAACCCCAACTCTACAATTTCAAATGACCGAGCTTCATTGGCGGAAGTCGATTAACCGAATTTAGCTCCGGTTGCAGAGGAGGAGTTAAGGAGGGTAGAGGGAGTTTGTGGAGGAGAGAGAGTGAATAGAGCTTGGAGAAAAGGTAATTTGACTCGAAATTGGAATAGGATCCAATTTGGATGGGTTTGACAAATATGAATTCGGTATTGCTTGACGAGGGGGAGGAGGAAAGAGGATGCAAGGCCATTGGAGACGAGGGTGTTGCCGAGACCGCCATTGGACGACATATTTGGTAGCTTGTATGAGAAAGTGGGACTTGAAAATAGTTGTTAACGTTAGCGGTGATGGCTTGGTAATTCAGTTAGTTGATTGGTCGACAAAGTTGGTTTAGGGTGGCGATGGGAGTCGACGGTCAGTGGTGATTACGAATAGGGAACTCGTAAATCAATAATTGTCTCTTTAGTTCTTTTTTTAAGTTACGCATTATTGTATATAGAAAATCTGAATGAAATTTTTGAAATCTTGACTTCTCTGCCTTCTTTAGCCTTTTCAAATTAAATATCGCAATTAAGACAAATAATTGATAATTTTAAGGCCATAGATTTCAGTTTAAACTTCACCAAATCGTGATATCAATTGTTTTTTTCTTTTTTTGAAATGTGATATCAATTGTTGCAATTGGTAGTTCGTCATCTGTAGGTGTTTTGATGGCATAGTCATTGCAAAGTAATATGAAAGTTTAAAAGTTAAATTTAATTAATTTATAATAATGAAAATTTTAAAATTAAATTCAATAAATATATATAATTTATAAATTAATGAATTAATTAAAATTTATAACCTAAATCGGACCATTCAGTGTCGAACCAGTTTGGTTCGATTCTGAACCGGACTGATGCGGTTTCTTCCATGTCTGATGAGGCATTATAAGTGATTTGTGGTAATTTTTTCACGTCATAGTTCATATGTCATGTTTTGATTGGTCCAATATGTCATATAAAATATCTAACGTGCCATGTAAAATATTTAACGAAAATTGATATCATCTGAAAATTTTTAATGGTAGAAAAGTACGACCGTTTAACGTAATCGATTAAGAGAAATATATTCTTTTGATTCAAAAGATGAGGGATGTTTTCATTGCCATAATATTCTAAAAGGAACATAAAATGTAATTTTTCTGAGTTAAAAATATAAGAATGAATTTTTCCACGGCAACTTAACTAGACCGCTTAACATTTTTTGGAACATCAATTAACGATTTCTTAAAAAGGTATACAGGATTCCACTTTTTTAAAAATAACTCGCGTGTGTACGATAACACCAACAGTTATACTATGCGTGTTGTTCTCTCTCCTCAGGTGCAACTGATTTTGTTTATTCTTATTACTTCATGCCTGAAATTATTTTTTTATTTAACTTAATTCCCCCTTCAACAACACAAACAAAACGACTCCGTTTCATTTGATGCCTTCTCCTCTGAAATTCACGACATCAGAAACCTCTCTCCTTCGAATTCTATACACGATCTCCTCCCCACGACGAAGACTACACCATCCATACCTGCTCTCCTCTCCACGATCACCCCCCTATAAATATGGACGTTATTCGAAAAAATACAACTTTTATAAACCCTAAATTGAAGTTTCAAGGATCGAATCAAGGTAAGGCTTGCTGTTCATGATTGGGTTTTTCTTATTTTAACCTCAAAGTGTAATTTATCGTAGGATTGCTACAACGTTGAGGAGGTAGTATGTGGTGCAAGTAGTGGGCAGTGTTAGTGTTGGTGGAGTACGTGACAGTCATGGATAGTGTTGTAGTATATTGCAATTATTTTTGTGTTTGTTAAAACCCAACTATCCATAAACAACGACGCCGTTTTCGATTTGTTATCCATCTCCTTCGAATTTCTTCCTGACAAACCCACGACGATTTGGAACCTCAACCTGCTACTAACCTCTCATGTTCCCCACGATCTCACCCACGATCTAAACCTCCCGCAATTAACGATTATCGGACACTTCTATTTCTATCCAGAGATTTCAATTCTTAAACAAATTGCAAAACTAATGAACAAAAATTACCCCAATGCGTTTGTATGGAACCCTTGAGGCAGAAGTGATGAAGCATTGTCTTCCTCCTTTGCCTCTCAAATTTCATTGTAAGTCTGTATCACTTTCGATATTTGCATTTTGCATTACTGTTTGTTGATTTTTTGGGAATTTGTTAGGAAATAGGCGGTGTTGTTGGATTGCATAAATAAGGAGAATGCTGGAGGATCACGTGTTTGATAAATGCTTATGAGACAACATGGTCACTGGTAAGTTGGTTCTTTATCTATTTCTATTCATAGAATCTAGTTGATTTTGAGATGGGCAAGAATGAACCCTCTAACGCACCGTGAGTAGGAACTCTGTGCTAGAGTAGTGCCGGATAGAATTGATAGTCAAGTAGAGTATGGGGTTTTGTCAAAAGGAGATGGAATTAATGTGTCTCCTAACAATGAATCCATGCACTATTTAAGTGATGAAGTTTGATTGTATATCTTTGTGTATGGTTTTATTGTTTCATACAGATTTAGTTTGTTCCTCAAAGGCAATTTACATTTTTTTTTTAAAAAATTATTGGAATCCTTAAACTTAGTTAGCTCTCATTTTACTTCTGACAATGTATTGCAGAGAGACGGGTCCTGATGTTGTGAAACAGAGGGATACTTTCATGGGACCAATAGATGAAGATTTCATGGAAGCTTCTTATGGTTCTCACCAATGAAAGTCAGAAATACTTTTCCGAAGAAAAATGGTTCTCACCCAATGAAAGTCAGAAAACTGTATCAAATTTTTCCTCTGATTTGAAGGTATTGATCAGCTTCTTCGGCTACAATAGTAAATTGTATTTTAAGGAAAAAACCTAAATATACCAATTCTGTGTTGAATATTTGCAGGATGGGAAAGCATATGCTTACTTGCCTAATGTCCTCGCACCAGAGCACTGCAATCCAGCCACATTGGATATGAAAGATCCTACTGGAAGGGCTAAATTAATACTCATAAATGTAGCTGGAAATGATATGATGTAGTTTAAGGAAACAAGAATACAATATTTTCTTTAACCTTGCTTTCCTTAAAAATCTGTTTTATTACTTATTTTTCCAACTGTTAGAAAAACTTTTTTGATTGTATGGTGGTTTTCTTATGGAAGTTCATGAGGTATAACATTCTTCGAATGAGATCAAAGTCCCAAGGGAAGGAGATGACTGATGCAGACATCTTAAAATGGGCAAACTACAAAGTCAAAACTTCTGGAAGATCTTCTCACATGGAGATCTTCAAGGTTAGACTTTATGCTCATTTGGAATATACATTTATCGTTTAGATGTTGTTGACTAGGAATCGAGTAAGTTAGTCTGTCTTTAAGATAATTCTATAAAGTGTAATCCAAAATTTGCAGTTATCTAATAAGGTAAGCACCGTTTTACTTTAAGGCTGAGTTCACTTTCTCTAATTGAGCATCAAATGCTATTCTTTGCAATATACATGAATGGTGTCAGTTGCAAGAGGATGTAGCAGCTGGTCCAGTTTCTGGTTTTGGGAAGAAGCTGAGTTCAATGCTACATACTTGCCTATCAGAGAGAGTCTAATTTGTTCGGTGTTGATAATTAGCTGCCTTTTTTTATTGTCCATAAATCAACTAAGAGATGCATTCTTCATCAAATGCGACCTATATACACGTGCCCTATAGCTTAATAAATAACGTTTTTCAAATTTGACTTTTAACTTTGTTTCATAATTTTAAATATAGGTACCACTTAGAAGTCATATTTTTTTATGAAGGCGTCGGATCTGCAGAGCGGAAGCATCTCGAAGACAAGCTACTGCAAGTAATACTACAATCTGGCTAATTGTTTTCTAATAAGCTTTTAATAAGTGCTTTCCTAATCCATTTTTATAATCGTTCCTCATTGTTGTACCTTTCTGGATTCGTAGGTTGCCCATCCTGCATTCCGTCTTAGGGCATTTAAGGTCGGAAACCATAGATAAATTCAAGAAGGCATTTGACGAAGCTTTAAGGGAAGGGGAATCGTTTTCCTCTACTGCACTACCCATTTTATGGGTATATTTGATAAACAATCAACAGGTACGGTGAGACCTAAGCGAACCATTTCCATTAAAATACAGGAGGGCAATTCAAAATTCACAAAAAGAAATTGAAAAACTTCTGTTTTTTATTTTTGTTATGTGTCATTAAGATGAAGTTGTTTTACCTGACTTTTAATTACCCCTTTTTTATTTGTGGCAGATGCTGTTATCAAACAAGTTGACTGGGACACATCGAAAGTACGCTACAAGGTTCAGCGTGATATTAATCTACATGTTGCTTCTTTTCGTGCTGCTAAGCTGACAGAACTAACTACATCATCAGGTATGAAAAAACTAATAGTTCTATCATAGGATTTTCATTCGAAAAGTTTGGGTTGTAGTGGTAATTATTTTTCCTCTAGATAATTCTGTTGTGGCACTGTACCGTGAAAGGATTCACCTAGACGAACAGTCTAACATGTTAGAAATTCATATTAGTCTTCCTCACCGCTTATATAATTTTGAATTTATTACCACATAGGATATTACATCATTATATTATTGGGATCCTCCTTGGCTATATCGGCCTATTCTCCAGTTCTTGCAAATCATTGAAATTTTACCTCTGACCTTTTTGATAATGATGTTGATGTTGCAATCAAGGTTGAATGAAGCTTTATCAGGACCTGTTGAAGCTCTCTTAGATGGGGCCAATATTGAGAGTTAGCCCTCAATAAGAAAATTTCTTCGACGTGAGACTGAATCAGCCGTTTCTAGATTTATCATTAGATACTTTCCCCTCATTACATGTTGATGGTTATGACTAACCTAATTTCCTTTTCTCAAATATGAATTTACGATTTACTATAGTAGATGTTGGCAATTCGAAATATGGTTTGGCATGAGAAGATGTAAACAAACAATTTTATTTGTAAGTCTTTATATCTCATAATTCATTATTCAAAATCAACTTAATTTGGTCTTCCATGTTCAAAACTAAATTTTGATGTCCAGGCTAATCCGAGCCCACTGTAAAGACAAGGAATTACGGACTTATGTTATATTTGTTTGTTTTAGAACGAGTGTTTGCAAATAATGACTTATGATAACAAATATCGACTTTTCATATAAATCAAATTATTTTTTTTTTTTAAATATCCAAATTATTTTTTCATATCATAATTTTTGCATAAATGTAAGAAGAACCGCGTTACAATATTATGGCGGATTCAAGTGTCTTTATTGTAAATCCTTATAATAATAATGATACGAATTTAAGTCCTTTTAGGGTACTTTATACATTAAAAGATGATTTCTTGATTTGACCATCAAAGAGTACATTTTTGATAAACTAATCAGTTTTTTAGTAGTTGACATCCCATATGTATTACAGTTTTATACGTATTTGGCCGTCTAAGGATATACGAGACCACATAATATAATAAAATTTTTATTATATTTATATTTGTTGGATTTCGTGTATCGTACAGTACGTGTACTAGTTTTATATTGAAATGACAACCCCGACTTGAAAAAAAAATTGTTTAGGTTTGTAAAAAATTTTCCGATAAATAAATTGTGTATGTATAATTTCATGCACATAAGTAAAATAAGTAACTTTACAGATGGTTATAATTGCACTATCATCTTTCTTTATTTAATTTTTTTCCTCTCCAATTTAATTTCAATCACTCAATCCTTATTTAGACTCTCTTTCATTATTTAACTTTTTTATTTTTATTTTTCCCGCTCTCTAGTTTCAGGGAGAGTAATAATATTATATTAAATTATTTGATATATATCACTGATAAAGAATTTTATTATTTTGATATAAAAGGAATCCGGACGGCCTCATGAATTTTCAACATTTTACATATATAAAAATATTTTATTCATGGAAGAAATAATATATCCCGTCGTATCATAATATATGTAGTTTTGAGTTTGATTTGTTTGTATCAAAATACATGATATTTTTCATATATATTTTTTTTTAATTTGCCCCCATTTCAAGCACCAACACCAAACCCATTTTTTACATATTAAATTCATAAACATCAAACACACCACCCACCAACCAGCCAACATTGACCACTGCTGACCGACCGTTGTCCGTCGGCCGCCAGCCGCCAGCCTCCAGTAGCAGTTGCCCCACCACCATTGATTGTTTTACTTGTTGAAATATATCGTAAATTTTTATGTTTATTAGGTGTATTTTAGTAAAAAATACAAATTTTTATTTTTCATACAAAATTTTAAAAATGCATGTATTTTGATACGAAATGAGTATTTTATAGCATATGTAATATCATATTACATTATTTAAAAAATATATTAATTGAGTTCAATCGACTATTGCCTTCGACATCCCCAATATTTAAGTCTTGGCTCCGTCACTGGACACTGGGAAAAAAAATCTAGATCTAAAGTATTCCTATCTGGAGAATTTGCAGGTTATTATATCAAAGCGATCTTCTGAAGTTGGTCGACAAAAAATCTTCCATCTTTTCTCTAATTTCCAATGCTAATCAAGATGGGCCTCATCTCAATTAGGAAAGGCTCAACTGAGTGAAGAAAGCCCAAATGGACTGGTCGACTGGACCTCTAAGCATGAATAAAAGATTCCTGCTTCTTTTCTTGGAAAAAGATTGAAGATAATTTGGAGATGAAATGTCAGGGTAGCAACAAATTCAGGCCAAACATTAGAGATGATATAAAAGATAATAACCAAATAACAACAAAACAAATATTAATACAATTCTGTCTCTACCACTGTCCATAAAACATTATCTCTCTTCCTCATATCATCATCATATGGTAAAAATCCTTACAAAACCCTAATAATCCTTTCCTTTGAATAAAAACAAATTATTTTCTCTTCATCAAGTCTACCAGGTAGTCAATGTTTTTTACATCTAATTAAGGTAGCACTAAATATTTTCTGATCAATAATTTAATTTCTCTGATCTGATAGATCTTTCCAATCTATTTCATTTCACTGTTACATTCCGTATACATACATACATACATACCAAAAGAAGTAAAAAAGTGAAAAATAAGTAAAAAGCATAATAATATCTTACCAGAATGAGGGCAATTAACGGCATTTAAGGCTATCTTCATAACATCGAAAAGCATATATCTTCTCCACTCGACTCTTCTCCTCTCCTCTCCTGTGTGGTGCTATGCGGCTACGAGAGAGTCTCTATCATCACTGATATAATAATCCAATCTTTCTTCTTTACCTTATCTCAAATCTATACAACAACCACAAAACCCCAAAAACCCTAATATTTTCATTTCTCCCCCAATTATTGAAGAAGAAGAAGAATTCATCTTATCCATCCATGGATTCTAAGCCCACCCTCCCAGAGTTTTCGACCTCTACTCTTCCTTCTCTATCCTCTTCTATTGATAATTCAATGAATGATGCTCAATTCAAGATTAGTAAAACTAGTGCTGTTGGGGTCGAGAAAGACGAGTTCTCGACTGACGATGATGATGAGGAGGAGGAGGAGGAAGAGTTTGAATTGGCATCGGATAGTCCTGTCGTGGCTGACCTAGATGAGGGAAAAGCTTTCGTTAAGGATTTTCCTAAACCCCCTGTTGTGAATTCCTCGGGATTTTCACCTCCGATAGCTAAGCCATCGGCTGATGATGACGACGACGATAACTTCGATGATAGTGAGGTTGATGAGGTATTGAATGGAATTGGTGGTCCAGGATATGAGGATAAGGTTGGGATTAGAGAAGACGACGCTAGTGAAGGAAGTGAAATCTTGGACGAGAACGGTGTGCAGGAGATTGGGAATTCAGCTCAAGTTGTTACTGCTGAAAATGATTCGAAGAGTGAAGAGACTGAAAAGATAAATGAGGTTTTAGATGGTGAGCGAGCAGTCAAAGACGAGGAGAGTAAAATTCCAGCGGATGTCAACGAAGAAGTAGATGGTTTGACTGGCGATGCAGTTGTGGATACCATAAATCTTTATGTCACAAATTCAGGGGTCGCCATTGCTGGGGAAAATAAAGATATAGGCTCCGGTGACGTGGTGGCAGCCGAAGGAAGTGGTTTGAAATTTGACGATGCAGTTGAGGAGACCATGTTTTTTGATATGACAAAGCCGCCAGGGGTTGCTCCTGTTGTGGATGTCAACAAAGAAGTAGGTTCTGCTGACGTGGCAACTGAAGGAGATGGTTTGAAATTCGATGCATTTGTGGAGACCATAAATGTTGATGTCAATGTGGCAAAGCCAGGGGTTGCTGTTGTTGGGGAAAGGAAAGATTTAGGTGTTAACGGAGAGGAATTTTCTCGTGAGGGAAGCTTGAGGTCGGAGAGTCAGGTTTATAGTTCAGATGTGCAAGATGATTTAAAGACTGTCGTACAGGATGCTGAGTTGTCAAAACTTGTCGATTCCGTGGCTCGTGATTACGTTGCACATGCAGACGTGGAGCTAAGTGGAGCCAAACTTGTCGATTCAGGCAATGTTTCTGCGGGAGGTGTACTTGATAGTGAAGATAAAGCAGAGGATAATAATGAGCCAAAAGCTGTTTATGAAGCGAAAGAGAGTGAGAGCAAAATAGAAATGGCAGCTCATGCAGAAGAACTCATCTCTAATGACAAAGAAGATGAAAAGGAGAGAGGTATGGGTTTATTTTTTGAATAGCTTAGCTGAATCTGTTTAGAATCCAATGCTGAAAATTAGGCAAAACTTAATGTGCATGCTGGTTTCTTTGTTAATGCAGATGATGAAACACTGGGAAAATCAAATGCAGCTGACTCTGATCCACTGCAACTTATATCTAATAACAAAGATGATGAAAAGGAGAGATGTATGAGTCTAATTTTGAATAGTTTAGCTGAGTCTGTAGAATTTTATGCAGTAGTTGAGGCATAACCTTATGTGCATGCTAATTCTTTTGTGAATGCAGATGAGGACAAGAATAAGCCAAAAAAAATGGCAGCTGACGCAGTGGAACTTATAACCGATAACAAAGAAGATGTACAGGACAGAGGTATGAATGTATTTTTGAACATTTTAGCCGAGTCTGAAGAATCCAGTGCAGAAAATGAGGGGAAACCTTCTGAGCATGTTAATTCTTTTGTGTATGCAGATCAGGACAAAGTGGAGAAATCTAATGCCACTGACTCTGCCAACACAATTATGTTTCCAAATGAAAAACATGGTCTAGAAGCTGAAAATGAGAAAGAACGTCTTATGGACGAAGAAGGGGAGGAAGAAGAAGGGGATATGGAAGTAGAAGGCTCTGGTACAGATGAAGAGACTGATGGTATGATGTTTGAAAATTCCGAGGCTGCGAAACAGTTTCTAGAGGAGTTGGAGCAAGTTTCTGGCCGTGGTTCTCATTCTGGTGCAGAAAGTTCACAGAGAATTGATGGTCAGATTGTCACTGACTCAGAGGAGGAAGGAGACACTGATGAGGAAGGAGAGGGAAAAGAGCTATTTGATTCTGCTGCTTTGGCAGCTCTCTTGAAAGCAGCAACAGGGGGTGGCTCTGATGGTGACAGTATCACCATAACCTCTCAAGATGGGTCAAAGCTTTTCTCTGTGGAGCGTCCAGCTGGTTTAGGATCCACACTCCGTTCTGTAAGGCCTGCTGCGCGTGCTAACCGTCCTAATCTTTTCAGTCCGTCCAGTATGATAGCAGGGGGAGATGCTGAAACTAATCTAAGTGAAGAAGAGAAAAAGAAATTGGAGAAGTTACAGGATGTAAGAGTTAAATTCTTGAGGCTTGTTCAGAGGCTAGGTTGTTCTCCTGAAGAATCTGTTGCAGCTCAGGTTTTGTACCGGTTAGCTCTTGTTGCTGGAAGGAAAACAGGTCAACTATTCAACATTGATGCTGCCAAGAGGACTGCTTTACAACTTGAAGAGGAAGGTAAAGATGTCTTCGACTTCTCCTTGAATATTCTGGTTCTTGGCAAAAACGGTGTGGGAAAGAGTGCCACAATAAATTCCATATTTGGGGAGGAAGTAGTCCAGATAAATGCATTTCAATCATCCACCACAACCGTTAACGAAATTACAGGAACAGTTGATGGTGTCAAAATCAGGGTTATCGATACACCAGGTCTGAAATCTTCTGCTATTGACCAAGGTGCCAACAACAAGATCTTATCCTCTGTCAAGAAGATCATCAACAAATGTCCCCCAGACATTGTCCTATACGTTGACCGGCTCGATACGCAAACCAGGGATCTTAATGATATGCCACTGTTGAAAACTATTACTAGTTCTCTTGGCGCTTCAATCTGGAGAAACGCCATTGTTACTCTGACCCATTCTGCATCTGCCCCTCCAGATGGACCTTCTGGCTCTCCTTTGAGTTATGAAGTGTTTGTAGCACAACGTTCACATGTTGTTCAGCAGTCCATTGGGCAGGCCGTTGGTGATCTTCGTTTGATGAATCCTAGCTTGATGAATCCTGTTTCTCTCGTCGAGAATCATCCTGCTTGCCGAAAGAATAGAGATGGCCAAAAGGTTCTTCCAAACGGTCAAACTTGGAGGCCTCAGTTATTGCTTTTGTGCTATTCAATGAAGATCTTAGCGGAAGCGAGTTCAATTTCGAAACCTCAAGATCCGGTTGACCACCGCAAACTCTTCGGATTCCGAGTCCGTGCCCCTCCACTTCCATACTTGCTGTCTTGGTTACTGCAGTCTCGAGCACACCCAAAACTCTCTACTGACCAGGGTCTTGACAATGACTCTGATGTTGACTTGGGTGACATGTCTGATTCCGATGATGAAGAGGAAGATGAAGAATATGATCAGCTCCCACCATTCAAGCCTCTCAGGAAAGCTCAACTTGCTAAGCTTAGCAACGAACAAAAGAAGGCCTATTTTGAGGAGTATGATTATCGGGTGAAGCTCCTTCAAAAGAAACAGTGGAAGGAGGAGTTAAAGAGAATGAAGGAGATGAAGGAGATGAAGAAGAAAGGAAATGTTGTTGAAGATGAATTCGGTTATGGAGGAGAGGATGCTGATCAGGACAATGGAACTCCAGCTGCTGTACAAGTTCCACTGCCTGATATGGCTCTGCCACCTTCATTCGATAGCGACAATCCAGCTTACAGGTACAGGTTCTTGGAGCCAACGTCACAGTTTCTGGCGAGACCTGTATTGGACACCCATGGTTGGGACCATGATTGTGGTTATGATGGCGTCAACCTTGAACATAGCTTGGCCATTGTTAATCGCTTTCCAACATCAGTCGTTGTTCAAGTCACAAAGGACAAGAAGGAATTCAATATTCATTTGGATTCCTCGGTCGCTGCCAAGCATGGAGAGAACGGATCAAGCATGGCAGGTTTCGACATCCAAAACGTCGGGAAGCAACTTGCTTATATTGTTAGAGGGGAGACCAAATTCAAAAACTTCAAGAAGAATAAGACTACAGCTGGGTTTTCTTGTACCTTTTTAGGTGAAAATGTGATTACTGGACTGAAAGTGGAAGATCAGATTGCAATCGGCAAACGTCTGATGCTGGTTGGTAGCACCGGAACCGTCCGATCTCAGGGAGATGCAGCCTATGGTGCAAATCTGGAGGTTCGGCTGAGGGATGCAGATTTTCCTATTGGACAGGACCAGTCTTCACTGAGCTTGTCCTTAGTCAAGTGGAGAGGTGACCTGGCATTGGGGGCAAACCTTCAGTCTCAATTTTCTGTTGGGCGTGCTTCTAAGATAGCGGTTCGTGCAGGATTGAACAACAAGCTTAGCGGGCAAGTTTCTGTCCGAACCAGCACCTCGGATCAGCTTCAGATTGCACTTTTTGGTATTGTCCCAGTTGTCATGGCTATTTTCAAGACCATACGACCTCCTGGGGTTAGTGAAGGTTACTCGATGTACTAGAGAAAGAATACACACTTGCTGGAGATATGCAGAGTACGTTGAGAAGAGAAGACATCATAGGTCAGGGTTACTATTGTTTCTTTTGAGTATGATTATTTTTGTTTGTAGTTCCATTTTTGTTGAATAAGGTTGCATTTATCGATGTAGTACTTGCTTTTCTGTTATGAGATGGATTCTTGAGGAAGTTTAATAATTTCAATTCTATTTTTTTTGCGGTTTAGTTTCGTAATCGAGCCCTTTGTTTCATATTTTTCAGTAACAAATGCTGAGATGCTCCCTGAATCATTTTTGGTATCATGAGTAGTTTTGTTTTGAAAGGGGAATTATTCTCCCTTATCTGATCTCACAAGTCAAAAGCGAACACTTGTGTAGTTGAGGATTTCTGTGCTTTGACTGGTTGTCTTGTATGGGAATAGATGTCATCCTTGTTTCCACTGTAGGTTAGCAGAACGTGTAGTGGGGTACTGTATAAATGCTGCTTCTTTCTCAGTCTATTTGAGTCTCCATTTCTTCTCAA
Source organism: Rutidosis leptorrhynchoides (assembly GCF_046630445.1). Lineage (NCBI taxonomy): Eukaryota > Viridiplantae > Streptophyta > Magnoliopsida > Asterales > Asteraceae > Rutidosis > Rutidosis leptorrhynchoides. The sequence goes on along the minus strand of NW_027266393.1, from coordinate 36,791 downwards.
AGCGACTTTGTTCGCCATTTTAGATGTAACAATCCTTTGTTATGTTCTTAGAGATACTTTTGAAGATGACTATACATCAGACTACAGTATAGGGTCAGTTAGATTTTGGGTCTGTAAGTTATCGACAATAACATGCTTTCTGTTTCATAATTTTCAAATCCAACTTTATATTTTATTTGGACGCACAAACTAAAACCAGATTTTCGTCAAGGATGAGTCCCTTGAATGAAAAATTCTTGTATAATAGTATGTTATAGATATTCCAACAAAACTTATTTTCGGTATTCGAGTTTGCATTGCATTTTGAATTCAAGAATTGCACGTTCGATTAAATTCTGATTCTTTGGCTGACTACACACAAAATCTTACCAATAAAGTGGAACACATTGTTCTATCTATAGAGAGCAATTGTAAAACACACCAACCAGAATACCAAAATTAAATAAATATTACAAATACAAGAGTTGTCTCCCAGTCTCTGTTGTCCTCCATAATCTTAAGCCAAACCAAATCCAGACAGCAAGCAAGAATCAAACGCTGTCGTTTTTGATATTCACGATCATGAATATCCATTATAAGTCTCTCCATTAACTGACATCCCCATCTCACTCTGACCTTCATCAAACACTTTAGCAATCTTCTCCATCGGAATCAACGGCAGATATTCCGCCACCGTGTACCCACTCCCTCCTGCACTACAAACCGCCTGGTTGTACTTTTCTGACCAATGCGCCGCCGTCGGGACCAAAATCTCCGCCACCTGAGGGAAAATCGGCAGCCGATTCAAACCGCGCCATGCCATCACGGCGTATTGCTCAGCCACCGGCTCGTATCTACAATAGAGCTCCTTAGCAAATGGCTCGTAATTGTTGTATATACATTTGGTTATGCTCATCGTCCCATCCACCACGCCGGCTCGTTGAACCTCCATAGCCACGGCTCGAGCTTGGCTCGTTGCCTGCTTCACCAATGATGGCACGTGACGGTCCACCTCAGACAAACACTCGTCTACCTGACAAATCATGATTGAATTAGTAATTTCGGGAATCGAGTATGATTATACTGTGGATTTAAGCTGTTAATTACTAGAGGAGTACTTTGTGATCGACAAACTTGAGGAGCTGGAAGGGAACGTCGTGGAACTTGTCTAGGACCGGTCCGATGACGGTTTTGACGCTTCCTTCTACCGTTTGGACTCCCAATTTCAAGGGACCGGAGTTGTCCTTGGCGTATTCGTAGATGGTGGAGAAGCATATGACGAAGTAAATCGCCGCCACTTGGACGAAATCCAAGTACTTGAGAGCCTTGTGATCACTGCTTTCAGTCTTGGGAGAAACAAACAACAAATTAAAATATGAAATTATTAGGATGAATTAATGATAATGATTAACGTAAGTAATTAAGTACCGAGTCGGTTGGTAGTTGTTGCTGCCTGGGTTGAGATTCCGCCATTTCTGTGCAAAAGACAAACGCTTGCACGAAGCCTTTGAATGTGAGAAAGACGAATACAAATAACGGCGGGAGGCCTTTTATAGCGTGAAAGTAGTGGGTGACACGAATGGGTTGATGACGACACGTGGACTCTATCAATTGGCACTGTTTCCGATACGTGGCGAGTTGATGTCTCGTTGGAGCCGGCACATCTTACGAGGTGGCGGTTATGGCACGAGGTTCGAGGAGCTTAATCAAAGGTGCTTCCAAAAGGAAAATCTCTTTTTTTTTTTTTAATTATTGAAATATTGATTGATTGAGATGTTTTGCATAGACGATTAAAAATTCTGATAATACAAATCCTCGATCGGTGTCTTGCTAGCAAGTTCAGTCTATTTCTGTTCTATCTCATCTCATTGTTTTGTGCATGAATAAAGTGGGTTTTAGAGGGCTCTCAACCCATTTAATATGGGCCATACCCATATGTTTTGGCCCTCAACGCTGCGTTTTGTACCATATCGATTGTTTGTTCGTTAACATAACACCATGTTCTTTTCCATGTGCTATGCAGGATGGATTTGTGGATGCTTTTTAGAATTACAAGTTTTTTATTTGAGGGGAATTTCGACTACAATCTTTTTTTTATAATTCGTATTAAAATAAATCTACCCACCTAAAGTTCGTTTTCCCAATAATCGAACTCATGATTTTTTATAATAAGTAATATTTTAATTATTGGATCTGAGAGTCCGTTTTCTTAATAATCGAACTCATAACTTCTTGTAACAAGTAATATTTTAATTATTGGGTCAGTCGTCAACTCGCTGACAATTTTGATTTCTCTACTTCCGCCGACATTAATTCTGACATTCAGGGTAGTTAAATATACAGGAAATTACATATATATTTAAAAAAAAAATTAGGTGGACGTTTGACCGGAAAAAGGACAGGGGGTGAACATTTGTAGTCGGACCGGAAACGCCGTTTCCGGTCCCACTAATTAAGCACGGATAATTAAGGGTTAATTAAGACCGGATTTCGGGGTTTCCGGTCCAAAAGTTGACCGGCATTGCCGTTTCCGGTTTTTAAATTTTTTTTTCTGCCAAATGCCACGTGGCAGTGTGTGATTGGATAAAAAAAACCGGTCGTTTGACCGGTTTTCGGGAAGCCGGTCAACCGGTCTGACCGGTTACCCGAAAAATGGTCAAACGACCGGTTTTTTCATCCAATCACACACTGCCACGTGGCATTTGGCAGGAAAAAAAATTTAAAACCAAAACGGGAGGAACAGCACGATCGGAAACACAATTCACTCATCACAAAACTCTATAATTTCTCTCCGTCTCAACTTCCGTTCAATCTAAAAAAATTCGGAAAATTTTCAAAAAATTATATGACATAGAATAGGCAGTAAGGATCATCTTTCGTCAAAGGAGCATACCGATCGGACTTCGTTTTACCGGTGAGTCAAGCTCGAGTCAAGACTGAGTCGAGACCGAGTCAACCGAATTCCGGCGAGTTTGGCCGGAAATCGACATCCTAAAGCTTCCTCCAATAGCAACAATCACAAAGCAATCGAATTCGGTCCGAATTCTACAATCTCCGAAACTTTGAAGGTAAAATTAACCTCCAATTCATGTGTTTTTAAGCTTAATTTTTACATAGAAATGATCGTGAGACAACGTAGATTAACATATATGTGAATCGGACAAAACCCCCAAATTTTCCGACGAACCCTAATTTGATTTTTCAAAATTAAACGATAACGGAGCCGATTTAGGGAAATTAGAGGTTATATTCATGATCGTGAGGTCGAGAGGAGTGGATCGGTATCTGGATTGTGGCCGGAAACGGCCGGAATCGCCGGAACGGAGGTTGGACAGCGAGACGGACGGCGTCGGGGAGAGAGAAGGTCGGGAGGTTGAAGATGAAGCTTGGACCGGAAACCGGACAGCCGGTTTAATGTAAAACCGGAAACCGGAAAGCCGGTTTTAATTAAAACCGGTTTCGGCATTGCCGGTTTTAAATAAAACCGGCTTTCCGGTTTCCGGTTTTAGATTAAACCGGCTGTCCGGTTTCCGGTCCAAACTTCTGTACCGGTTTTTAAAAAACCGTTAGCCGGATTTCCGGTTTTTCTTAAAACCAGTCCGGTTTTAATTAATTCCGGACCGGTTTTAAATAATTCCGGACCGGTTTGAATTAAATCCGGACCGGTTTTAAGTGAATCCGGACCGGTTTTAAGTGAATCCGGACCGGTTTAAGTGAATCCGGATCGGTTTTAAGTGATTCCGGACCCGTTTTAAGTGATTCCGGACCGTTTTAAGTGAATCCGGACCGGTTTTAATTAAATCCGAAAATCCGGTTCCGGTTTTAAGTCAAACCGTGTCGTTTTTTGTGAAACCGACCGTTTTTTGGCCAGACAGTGAACCGGATTGCCGATTTTAATTAAGACCGTGTACCGAAAATCAGGTTTTAAGTCAAATCGTGTCGTTTTAGGTCAAACCGATCTGTCCGAAGCTATTTTAAAATTTTCCGAAATAATTTAGATAAAATGTTACGCACTTCCCAGTCATTTATTTATAAGATACGTGGATTAATTTTAGAGGACTAATTTCAATTTTCAATTTTTTTTCAGACTATGGCGGCCAGATCTTCCTGGATTACGCAGGGACCTAACGTGCCCGATGTACTGTGGTTTCAGCCGCAGCACAGATCACGTGACATTTATTCGTCACCGGAGGTCCACGACAGTCCGATGCTCGTGAAGAGATCGGATGCTTTCTTTTGGGAGTGCATGCGCGACGAAGCCTATCGCATACCAGAGGTCATGGCATATATAGATATGATGGGCTTCGGATTGGTCTCGAAGATAGGATTCATGCCGTATGACCATCATCTTCTCACCGCACTCGCCGAACGATGGAGGCCCGATACCCATACCTTCCACCTATCCATAGGAGAGGCCTCCATCACCCTGCAGGACGTGGAGGTGCTGCTAGGATTACGGGTCGACGGTGCGCCGGTCACCGGTACCGAGGCGTATCCGGCCGACATCGACGGGTATCTCCAGACATTGTTGGGCTTCGTGCCGGCGAAGACTTCCAAGACCGGCATCAAACTCTCTAGCATTAAGGCCCACCTGGAGCGCCATCGCGACCACGTAGTTATTACATTGCAGGAGGCGCTGCAGAGGGCGCGATGCCACCTGGCATTCTTGCTTGCTGGTTGCTTTTTCCCCGATCGTAGCCAGAACAAGATCGATCTGATGGTACTTCGCCTCCTAGAGGACCCAGCGACGTGCGGTTGTTTGAGCTGGGGCGGCGCCGTGCTCTCCTATACGTATCGCGCACTATGCGATTCGGCCCGCTCCGGTGCGCAATATTCTAAACATTTGCGGGCTACTCGTCCAGTCATGGGCATGGACGAGGATTACTAAGGTGCGGCCGAGGTTTCGTCGAGGACAGGAGCCGCCGGAAGACTCCCCACTTGCAGCACAGTAAGTTCGCGTCGATTTAAATTCATTAATTATTTTTTTCACGTGACCATACATTTTATGCCATAATTACTGACTTCTAACTCACGCAGGTGGACGAGGCCTCTGTCCAGGACGAACATTACAAGCCACTCCCTCGTGGCGTACAGAGATCAGTTGTCTCTGATGACTCCGTCCCAGGTATTTTTGAAACCTGTTCGAATGTTGGTTTTCAAATATAAATTTATTTCTAACAATTATTTTCGTCGTCGCGCCTCAGTTCATGTGGACTCCCTACGCCGAACATATGCTCGGTCTACCGGCCGGCTGCCGTCAAGGAGAGGACATTTGGATGTCGAGGACGTATCTCCACTATTTCTACGTAGTGGAGGGCCACTATCCCGACAGAGTCATGCGGCAGTTCGGTCGCATGCAACATGTGCCGGATGCCCCTCTCAATCAGGCGGGGACTGAGAGGCTGCACCAGATGAAGAGATCATGTCATGTCGTGGACTGGGAACGTGTTCATGAGTACCACGTCCATCATTGGCACGATCGGCCAACCATGTCGTTGAGGGTCCGCATACCACTAACCCAACCGTTGTGGATGTATACAGAGGGTGGTACGTTGACAGGACCGTACAATTCGTTCAACAGCCCGGTCGTGAACCAGGAAGAGGTGGTTACCACGGCCACACGGATTCGGTGAATGCCTTGGTAAGTAAGATTTATTACTGTTTATGTGTTATTTATTAAGAAATTGTCTTCGTAAATACTGCCCTATATTGATCCATTATTTGTAATGTATCTGTTTGCAGAGCCACGGGTTGAGCCGACTGATGTATCAGGTAAACGATTACCGTGACGAGTACGGGAGCAACGAATATCACCACGAGTGTTCCCAGCGATTCGGTCTAATATCGTCAGGGATACGGGATTTGATGGAGGCGACAGGTTTGCCTATGCATGAGGAGGCAGCGGTCGCGAGCCAGAGCGTCTCCCATGCCGATCCAACCCAGGGTTACGTTGCTCCGCAACGGAGATCACTGCTGCAGAGGCTCGGGAGTCGGGTATTGGGTAGCGGCAGACGACGCAGACAGCGGTCGCCTGAGGTACCTCCTCCTCCGGCTGCAGCCCCTCCGGCTCCGGCAGCAGCCGCCCGCCATTCCGTATCTGATTTCAGGGCTGGTACCTCTCGTCCCGCTGGATCCTCCCGTCGCAGTGGTTCTTCATCTAGACATTCTGCATCCTCTCATCATGGTAGCGGTCACGCGCGAGTGCCAGAGTCACAGACGTTGGACGTCGATGACACTGGTAATTCGTCCATGGCCTTCACGGATCTGCTCACCGCCGCGGAGTTAAGTACCTATGACCTGACTGATCACTCCTCTCCATTTGAACAGCTCCCAGTCTCCATGACGGATACAGGTCCGCTGCCGACTGCAGAACCTACGCAGTACGATTTCGTCACTGGTTTATTCAGTGGCCTCCAGCATCCGCAACAGACTCCTGACCAAGTGGGTGGAGATGTAGATATAAGCTTGGGCGTCGGAGGAGATGCCCCCACTGAGCGTGGGGAACCATCTTCAGGGGAGCCGCAGTTGCGGCGACAGGATCGCATCGGTCGCGGCGAGAGCAGGAAAAGGAGCAGTTGGTTATATTATGGTGGTAGAGGAGATTGAATTGTAGTAGACTAATCTTGTCTAATTATTTTATTTATGATGTAGACATCAACGTGCGAACGTAGTGTTTTTTTAAGAGCTCTAATATTTACTGTTTATATGTATCCTAATCCTACTGTTCATCTTGTACATCGTCATCATCTTCATCGTTGTCGTCCTCCTCATTGTCGTCGTCGTCCTCATCCTCGTCGTCCTCATCCTCGTCGTCCTCGTCCTCCTCTTCGTCGTCGTCCTCCTCGTCGTTGTCGCCGTCATTGTAGTCGAGATCATCACTATCGTCATCGTAGTGCGCATCACCGACAGGGTCGTTTCCGTGAAGCCCGTAGGGGTCGTACAACATGTTCAACGGCAGTCTATCCGCCGGTGTATGAGTGAACCGGCATTTCCTTCTGTCGTGGTCTCTGCCGTTGCAATTACTACACCCTCGGGGTCTTCTACCGGTCATGTTCAGGTAGTCCCTCGAGCCACGCTGTCGTCTATTTATTCTTCTACGTCCACGACCGGTATGATGTACCATGCGAGTGTCGTCTGGCAGGAGTAAGAAATCGGATTCGGGCCAATGATTTGCCAGAGGTGCGAAAACACCGCTGAACTGTAATCTCCAACCATCCCTGGTGTAGCAACGGTGGACCAGGTCGAGGGGGCGGACGCGGAGTACCTTGGCAACTGCCATCGCATGAGAGCAAGGTATCCTGTACGTGTTCCAACGTAAGCATGTGCACGAACCCATATCAAATTGAACCGCATGCTCTTCGCCTGCAATCCCGTAACGCAATGGCGGAGATGTCACTCTGAACGTGCGGCCGGGAGCATTTGGATATAACGACACGACGTACCGTCTGCAATGAAGTCTGTCTGCGTCGAACTTCTCCATAGGCTTTGGTGCAAGAGCATATCTGTATCTCCCGATTTTCGATAGTTCGTTCGCAAAAATCGCCATGGCTTTCGCATGCGTCGCTTGAACGAACGCCCTGATGGGCAAGAAGCGGTCGCCTCTGAGAACGTTATTATAACTCTCGACGTCGTTCGATGTGGTTGTCCCCCATCAATGGAATCCGTCCAGGATCAATGTCCACTTCTCTAAGGGAATACGTTGTAGGTACGTTGCTGCAGCCTGACTCGATTCTGTGAGTTCTGCCCATGCTTGCGCATACTTTGCCTCATCCAACTCGGTACCAATTTTCCAAGATAAGGCGTACAATCCTTTCTTCTTCGGTACGCTTGACAGCAAATTTGCACGGATGTGCTCCAAACAGTACCTGTCCGGAGTCGAGAATTAATTAACGGATTAATTTGAACTTGGAACTACAATTAAAGTGTTGTCAACAGAACCTGTGAACTCCCCAGTTTGGAAATTTGGTATCGAGCTTGGCAATAGCCGACAGGATGCCCGAATTACGATCAGAGATGATGCATGTGAAAGTGTCTTGTAGAACGTAAACTTTCAGGTACTTTAAGAACCAATACCAGCTGTGGGCCGACTCCTCGTCTATGATCGCATATGCGACCAGAACGACTCTGTCGTTGGCCGTCTTCACGACCGCTACAATCGCCTTACCCTTGTACGACCCACGAAGATGCGTTGCGTCGACGGTAACTACAGGGTGGCTGTGTTGAAAAGTGGTTCTCGTGGCACCGAAATGCCAAAATACGTACCTGGATGAATAACAGTAATCAGTATAATGATGTAACGCAAATACTTTTTTTTTTTTTTTGGTACCTGAAAATCTTCCGGCCGCTGTGCACAATCTCGTCCTCCTTCTTGAACTTCCATTGCACCGCGGTCCCATCTCGACAGTTTTGAAGTGCTCTCATGTAACCGGGAAGTTGGCGGAAATTTGTCTCCCAGTCTCCATACACATGGTTCATTGCCACTCGCTTACCGTCCCAAGCTTTTTTCCTCCCAATTTTACATCCGAATGCTGCTTCGCAGTCCTCGACTATTGACTTGATTGGGTAATTTGGACGGTCGCGAATCTTTCCCATTATGACGTGGGCACGTGAGCTTGCGAAATATTCCTGTCTTCACGTTCGTTCTCCGCTCCTTCACAATTGTGTCCGTCGCACCATATAGTAATTTGCCACGTGCGATATTCGCTCTTGAACGAAGCCCGGATCTTCCAGTTGCATATAATACCGTCATGCGGCTCGTTAGAACGTGTGTTTGGACGATTGACGCATTCTGCAACCCATGTTGTCCGGTCTGACCTCGTCGTGCGAAATTCTCTTCCCCGCCTGGTAGACCAGATCGCTACCGCACCTTGAAGCTCGTCCTTGTTAGAAAAATGTGTTCCCAGCTTTATATTATTAGGGTCCCCATTGTATAATTCGGCAGCACTAGGAATGCGGCGGTTTGTTATCTCATTAGGCCCATCCATGTTGCTGAACACATGATAGCCTCCTGCTGGTGGGACGAAGTAATCATCGTACGATGAGGCATTTCCCCGTATTCCGCGAGGTCTGCTACTACCCTGTCCCCCGCGAAGGGGTCCGGCCGGACGAGAGGGTCCAGCCCTAAAATCCGATACGGAATGACGAGCGGCTGCTGCCGGAGGAGGAGGTACAACAGGCGGAGGTTCATCGGATGATCGCTCTCTGCGTCGTCTAACGCTACCGAACACTCGACTCCCGAGCCTCTGCAGCAGTGATCTCCGCAGGGGCGCAACGAATCCGTGAGTGGGATCGGATGTCCGGTCCGAAGACATATTTATAAAATAAATAAATTAATATTATAAATAAATTAAAAAAAAAATCTCGTTTACTGATGAGAGAAGAAGAAAAAATTTAATGCGGGAGAATTACGAATGAGAGAAGAAGTTGATATTGATATTATGCGGAAGAATTAAGGCGGTGGAGGTTTTTATATAGAAATTTAAACGGGAACCGGATCGCCGGTCTTGATTAAAACCGGAAACCGGATTGCCGGTTTTAATTAAAACCGGTTACCGGATTGCCGGTCTTAATTAAAACCGGTTACCGGATAGCCGGTCTTAATTAAAACCGGAAACGGGACTGCCGGTCTTAATTAAAACCGGTTACCGGATAGCCGGTCTTAATTAAAACCGGAAACGGGACTGCCGGTTTTAATTAAAACCGGCGATCGGGTTTCCGGTTTTAATTAAGACCGGCTATGCGGTTTCCGGTTTTAACTAAAACCGGCACTCCGGTAACCGGTTATAACTAATTAATCATCTCCCTAATCCGCGATTAGTTGGACCGGAAACGGCATTTCCGGTCCGGCTATTTATGTTCACCTCCGTTACAAAAAGGACACAAAAGTACTGTACCCGTTAAATATACTGGCCGACTAGTCATCAGAGCATAAGCTAATCAAAACCTATATGCCATGTATTTGTACACGGTATATAACATTACAATTCAAATTATTTCAGTGACATAATCTCGTTCCATTTCAAAAATTATCTCATTATTTTAATGGCACGAAATTAATACTCTTTTCGTCCCAAATTAGATGTTAATTTAGAGGATTTTATATAAATTAATAAAACATATTTTTAGTTCATTTTTCAACATAATTGTGATTGCATAGACTAAAAAACCTTCATGAACGATATATGGATAAAGATGGTAAAGTTGGTGAGGGAAAGTACATGGAGGACATGAGGGTGGAAATGGTGAAGGTGGTGAGAGTATAATGAAAAAACATAATTAATGTTCCTTAAATTTGTCAAAATTTGCATTTAATTTGGGACAAAAAATTATGTTTATATTAGCATATAATTTGGGACGGAGAAAATACGTACAAAATTTAAATGTTTTTCTTTAGGCATAAAATATGTTGGTCTTTCTAAAAAAATTACAAGTGAAAAAAATAATCCAGGGAGCATTTAACATAAAAATAACATCAGTTAAGTTTTATAAACTTCCGTTTAACTAAAAACCTCTTCGTTAAACTATCAAAATATGAAAAGAGCTTCACCGAATCACCTTCTTCTCGCTCCCCTTTCTCTTCTCCGACGATGGTAATATACTGTCTCCGACGCTTCCTTCCGTTCTCCGCCTTGCTGAATACCTGACCGATGGTTCCAACTCTTGTTATGTAATTTAAGGTTTTATTCGCAACCCTATAATTTTGCTCGCCAAGGATCTAAAATTCCAATTTTGGTTTTGCTATTGAAGGTTTTACACGAAAATTGAGTCGGTATTTTGATAAGAGTAACAACATTTATAATTTAAGGTTTATAAAGTTTGTTTCTCTTTTTGTTCATGTACAGTTTACTGTAAATTTGAGTTTTTGGGTGTTCGAGGAGAGGAGCGGAGGAATAGGAGGTAAACCAACCACAGAGGTTATGAAAAAAAAGTCATTGTCAAGTACATTTGAGCTTCCTCTTCAATTGGAATCCATTGAAATAATACTAGAATCTCTATTGTTAATGTCTAAATTATGGTTTTCGACTTCTTCTTCCATGTGCAGGAACAACACGAAAATTGAGTTGACTATTAGAGTACTAATTGACACAATGTTACAAGTCAGTATTGGATTTAAAACTTCCATTCACTATATAAAAATTCAATAGGTAAGTTTCATGTTGGAAAGAAAGTTGTATGTGATTGAACCTGATTGATTTTACCTATTCGGTTTCATCAGCTTAGATTATTGTTGCATTTGATCATTTTTTGCCCTGGAAAGTATATCGGTTATTAAGGATTGTGCAATGTTCACACATGGTGGAACTTCTCAAGTAGGTAAAGAAACAATATTTTGTTGTATGAAGTTTCTTGTTTTAAACCATCGATTTATGTTCGTCTCTTTGGTTTGATGATGTTTGTATGGTATTTGGATTTGCTTCAATCAGTAAAGATGCATGAATTAACATAAAACGCAACACATGGTGGTTTGTTGCTTTGAGATAGAATTAAGCTGTATTAATTTACTGGTAATCCTCGGTGACCAGCTTAATTCTCTGAATTGAATATCTGCTAATGAGACTGTTTTTGTAGGCAAATGCTTTGAATTGGGGCTGAAATTATGCTTTTGTTTAAAAATTCAGAGTATGTGCCTTGTCTCCACTATACAGTTGTTGCTCCAGATGTTGCTTCTTTTAGACACACTTTAAATCAAAAGAAAAATGGCAGGTTAGATAGAATAGAACTACACCAAAAATTCTAGGTGGTATTGCATACTGATTCAATCATTATAGCTACTTATTATTGTCCCAGGGAAACAATAAACTTTACTGTTGGACTTTAAGTGTACTCTTTATTGCAGAAAGTGTGTTCTATTTTCATGGGAGAAGAAAGCTTTAAGAGTCTAGTCTTTGTAATATAATATGATGAACATATTTTTTTCTCACCAAATGTTGTATAAGTCCTCCATATTTTTTCTCACCAAAGTCCTCCTTATATTTCATTTGTAATCATATATGTAACAATAACTTTTTTGTATTAATAAAAATTGCTCTTCCTAAATAATTATGCATTGACATGTATTGACTCTGTAAAGTAAAGTAAATTTGTTTGTCATTGCAAATTAGCAAAAGAAAAAAGATCGAATCATGCAAATGCAAAGTAAAAAAGAGATTTGAACTAGAAATTCTAATAGTTTATGCATGTGAGATTCTTCTTCTCTCGAGTCTTCATGGGAAGCCTTTCAAAAAAATCATGTCACTGTAAAAAAAAAAAAAGAAATTAGAGAATGACTTAATTTATATCAGGTTAAACTTATATTACATGATTTTAATTTACATATTTTTGAAATTTTTTTCTTCTTTTCTAAGCAGCTCTTATTTCGTGCACCTTTTCCTCATTTTACACCGAGTTTTTTTTAATTCCCTTTACAATAGCACCATCCATCATTTCAACAGAATCTTCTGTTGTCATCCTCTCATTTGCCTCTATATCTAGTATTGCAGCAACTTCAAGACGCATTTGAGCCATTAATTTAGTAACATATGTTGTAGCAGCTTCCGACTCAGAAGCCATATGTGAAATTGCTAAGGATTTCCCCCGACAAATATTTAAAATGATCTGAAATTGCAATTTGGGGTTCTCGCTTACCGCTATTCCACTGCTATCAATAACACTTCCACTTTTAGCATCCTTGGTCCACCGTTCTAGAATGTAACTCTCGAGGATACTTAATACATTCCAAAGACTAAGAATTCGAATAGCATGACTACACAAGATGCCAAAAAACTCAAAATTTCTACAGCTACAAACAATAGTACCTACTTTCGAATTCAAGGTCACAACATGTTTTTTCGTGGCCTCAACTCTAAAAACATTATACTCGAACATTGGTGGGTTTTGATGATTAACCTCTATGATCATACTTCTCATATTCTACTTGTACTTTAGAGAAAATATTTGTTGTGTAGACCTCTCTAACTGCCTTCAACAAAGGGACATCCATTTTTAATGATGGCATCTTCTGATTCATATCAAAATTAGTATTACCATCACTATAACGCAAGTCAGACACTAACCTGTCAAAGTTGTTAAAAAACTCAAGAATATTTTACGTGGGCTTCATGTAAAGTCTACACCGGCTATTGAAGCTTTCGTTTAATTGAGTAGTGGTAGCACCGGCCGAAAATGCATGTCTCCCATAAACCAAAGCCCATTTCTCGTTCTTGCTAAACAAATCTTGTATCCATTTATTTTCTCTAAGTTCGTGTTTATCAAGCATTGACTCCCAAACATCAAAAAAATCATCATAAGCATAAATGCATCTTTTCAAGTCTTCGCCAAAAGAATCCGATTTCTTGAAGGCATGATTTAGGTTCTTGATGGCATTTTGATACAAATGCCACAAACATAGTCGATGACACAATTCAGGAAAAACACTTCTAATCGCTTTTGCCATAGCTGCATCTTCATCGGTAAATATTGTCCTTGGTTTCATCTCACCCATAGCCTTGACAAAAGTCTTGAAAATCCATTCAAAGGACTCGGCAGTTTCATCATACATTAGAGCCGCACAAAAAATAACAGTTTCTTTATGGTTGTTAAAACCAACAAAAGGTGCAAATGGGTGACCATTCTTATTGGTGCGATAAGTAGTGTCAAAACAAATGACATCTCCAAAATATGAGTAATCTGCAATCATGGGTGCCTCGGCCCAAAAAATATTTGTGATGAAATCATCAACATCAAGTTGAATATCATAAAAGAATCACGACTTTTCAATTTTCCTTGACTGCAGGTAATTTAGCAAGGTGTAAGCCTCACCTCCTTCCATTTCTTTCATTCTCTTGAAACTTAGATGATTGCTTATATCTTTGTAAGTGCATCCTACATTCTCTCTTCCACCAGCTAGATTACTTAGAAACTCAAAATTTAGCTTTACCTTATGCTAGATTGACTAGTCAATTCAATTTGACTAGCTAAAGTAATAGAAATTTTTCTTTGTGATGGCAATTTATATTTACTTCGAGGGGTGGCAAGGATATGGTTATGTTCCTTTTCAAAAGCTATCACGATAAATTTGCCATCGTCTCCCCGGGAAATGAACATATGAGCTGTACACGCATAACGGATTTCCTTTCTTGCCCTTTTCCCTTCACTGCTATTTTGATTTTTGAACCCCTCTTTAAAACATATAAATTTTTGAGATATAACTTCATTATCAACCTTACTCTTAGTCACCAAGCTTTTTCGAACACTGAAACCAATATCGCCTGCATATTTATTGTAATGGTCATAAGCTTCTTCCTCAATAACAAATATTAAACTAATATATGGAGCTAAGTTTCCATCCGTCATACCATGTTTTGAAGGAAGATTAGACTATTGTGAATTTCTTGATTCTTGTTGTTGGAAAAGATGTATCAATTTATAACACTTATGTAAAGTACAGCGACAATGACATTATCTAATATACAAAAAAAAGAACATGCCATCTAGTCTAGTCTAGTTTATCGAGTTCTTCTCCAATAATATGATTCTCATGATAGTTATGTACAAACTCTAATCAAAGATGAATTAATATTGATAAGATTATAGATTATTACATGTGATAATAAAAAAACAATAACAACCAAAAGAAATGAGCATCGTGATAAAGGAGTTGAAACTCATTGTTAAACAAAGAAAACCATAATGGTGGTGAAGGATTCAAAAGCTATTGTTAACAAGAAAAAAAGAAAAAAAAATTTGGCGGTTCCAACTGTACAAAATTATTGACAAAATAACCTTACCTCAAATTGAAGTTGAACAAACTCTTGGCTGCGAATTATGATGAGAGAAAAAACAAAATAGAAATCCTATTGAACATATGGATTATGCCAGAGAAGATGGGAAAAGTCGGAATTTCTAAAAGAAAAAACCTATTCACGTGAGTTTGACAGACATTTAAGAGTTAACGGATGTTTGAAAAGTTAACGATGTTATCAAATTGTTAAATACTGACTGTATTATTTTTTCCATTTATAATTTTCTTAAAAGACCAACATGCTTTACACCAAAAGACAAACATCTAAAATGAAAATTTAATTTTAAAGGTAATTTTTTTATGAGAATAAAAATAATATTTTTGTTTTCAATAATTTTAATTTTAATATTCCAAACAACAAAGAATTTATCGACCAATATTATTTACGTATTAAAATTTAGAATTATATGTCTATCAACTAATTTAACATTAAGTTTATAGTTCAATAAAATAATTTATTGAACTTCTTTCAATAATTAAATTTAACTTATAATAAAAAGTTATAATCATAATTATTATGCAATTGTAATTTTGAAAAATATCAAAAAAAAATTCTTAATTTCATCGTGTGAGATCTATTATATAAATCCTCAACTTTTAAATTATAAGAATTATTTGTAATTCAATATAATATTCTAATTATTATTTAATTATAATTGTTTTATAATTAATCATACTATTTGGAGAAAAATATTATAATTATTTCCTCTTATTATGAGGATTAAATAATACTTTTATATAGTTAACGGACAGTAGAATGGATAATTATAAAAAATAGTAAACGGAAGGAGTAATCATAAATTATTTAATAAAAATAGTCGGTGAAATTAATTATAGAATTTAAAGGGAGTGGTTCTATATTAAGCTAATTTAAGAAGTTAAAAGTAACAGTAATCGAGACGTTTTCTTGGTTTTTCTAAACATAATAGATATCATATTTTGTAGATTTAAAATTCGACGATTTTTTCCATCATGAACAATCATAAAATTGATAATATGACAATAAAATAAAAAATAATGAAGAAAGAAAGGTAATTTTATACTTTTTAATTTTTTAATAATTATAACAGTTGATTTTTCTTCACGTCATGGTTAATTTAATCGTAAAAAAAAAAAATTAATTGTGATTAAAGTTGAAATTAAGAAGAAGAAGAAGAAAATTCAAAATACGAAGAAAAAAATATTTTTTAAAGATTAGATTGATTTATTTTCTTTTTGTTGCATGAATGATGAAACAACACATTTATTCATAAAAAAAGAGAACCAGCACATCCGTAATAATTTAATGAAATTATTATATATTAAATAATTTAGAAAAAAAATCTATTATTAGTAAATAATCCAAAATCCAAAATTAATATTAAAAAAAATATTTTCATTTAAATTTGTGAGAAGCTCCACAATCCTCTAATTTTGGAAACCTTGTGTTAAAGAGTTTTATTACTGATTTTACCTTAGTTTCAAATTTGGTGCAATGTCATCTAAGTGAAAACGGTGTCGGATTGTCGGTGGTAATACATGATGGTAGAGCAGTTTGATCCGTGTAAGGACCAAATGAAGCAGAAAGATCGAGAAGCTATTCATTCAAAAACAAAGGCTACTAAGGAATGAAAAGGCGTAAATGTGAAAACTTACAATTAGCAAATTATGACTTATACTTGTGCTACTAGTAATAATCATCGTCAACTTTCTTCGATTATAGTATAATAACATATATCATCATTATAGCAAGGTGATGCTGACTTTTTATTTATGAAAAAAACAGTCAAACACGTACAATATTATACTGCAATTAAATTATGTTGAAATTCCATCCGAAATATTTATACGTAAATATTTAATTTATTCCAATTCAAGCTTTACCTCAAGAATTTTTTTTCCCTTTTTCAAAACCTTGTGTTTGGTCTCTCTTTTCAAAATATCATATTTTATCTTTATTTTTGTTATTTCATTAGATTATTTTGTCAGTGTCCATTAAAAATTATCTATTTATCATCATTAATTAATCGTAACTCAACATATATATAATATGTGTCAAAATAATACATCTCATCTTATCTGAGTCCAGTTATAACCGAATAGAAACGAAAATCGATTCGAATCGACCAAAAATTAAACCGAGCCGATCTAAACTTATGGAAATAAAATAAAACTAAACTAACACAACTTAATTAATTTTTGCGTCATCACCAAATCCTAACCTCTTTACTCCTCTCCCTTTATCACCACCCAACGACGCCTTCTTCTCTTACTCTCGACCTCCACCGTTCCTCATCCCAAACACCCACCGCCACCAAAGCCTAAACACTCAGCTCTCAAACCACCCACCGGAACTCCCGCTACTTCCGCCTTCCGGCCCGTTAAACCGGGAGAAGTTATCTCCGATGACCCAAATCAATCAAATAAACAAACAAACAGTTGGGTTTTGTTCGCAATAAGTAACATTAATGAAACGTGCTTGGAAATTGGGGTTGAGAGAAAGAGCAGATGGGAGCTTTGGGTTTTGTTCGACTCTATTCTGATCAAAAATCTTAAATTTAAAATCGCCAATTCTGCTCCCTTCCTCTCTAGTATGGCAATCCCTGATGATGAAGCCACCCTTTCTCATCTTCTTCTTCTTCTTCTTCTTCCTCGAGCTGATTTCTCTCTCTCCTTCATACGCAATCGATTTTCTTTTCAATTTCTTCAATGCGACAACCGATTTCATCCTCATCAACGATGCCCGAGTCGACTCACCAATGATTCGAATCAGTTCTGGTTCGAATCATAATAGATGATATGGATCAAAAACTATCAAACGGAACGTTTTGCCTTTTTCTTTTATTTTATTTATGGTTCACTTGAGGAATTTAATTTTATTCTACAGTAATTCTAAAATGACATTACCGACAAAAATGACGCGGGCCCCCAACGAAGCACACATGTCCGAAATATAAAAATCCAAATCATTTGTTTTCCAAAGGTTTTTTAAACTTGATCTCCGTCATCATGTTTTACTAAAGCTGGAATGGGGATAACAAAAACCGCGTCTGCTTCAAAATTCACACCTTTTATCCTTTCATTCATTCATTCATTCAAACCAAATCAATTCTCTTCTCCTCAAATGATCTGATTGATTAAATTAAGCGCACTGGGTTGGTTTTTGCTGACTGTAGATCATCCATTTCTATTAAAATCAGGAAAATTACGTACTGAGTAGTAGTATAGAAGGAGGAGAAGATGATAGAGAGATATTTGGGAGCTCAAAGATCTAGAAAGATCCATCGAGCTCTCCGTCACGGGAAGGTCACATTCCTCTGCCTTGTCTTGACCGTAGTCGTCCTACGTGGCATAATCGGCTCCGGAAAGTTCGGTACGCCCGAGCAGGACTTCAACGAGCTACGCGACCGGCTTCACTTCTCCAGGAAGCGCGCCGAGCCCCATCGCGTCCTCGAAGAGTTCCAGACGACGGCGACGTCAGACAACAACGATCCGAATAATTACAACGCCTTTGATATCAACAAGATATTGGTCGACGAAGGTGAGGACGACAAACCTGACCCCAATAAGCCATACACTCTCGGTCCCAGGATCTCCGATTGGGATGAGCAGAGAGCGAAATGGCTAAAGGAAAACCCTAATTTCATCGCTCCGAACAAGCCTAGGGTTCTCTTAGTCACGGGTTCTTCGCCCAAACCGTGTGAGAACCCGGTCGGAGATCATTACCTGTTGAAATCGATTAAGAACAAGATTGATTACTGTAGGTTACATGGGATTGAGGTTTTTTTGGAATATGGCATTGTTGGATGCTGAAATGGCTGGATTTTGGGCTAAGCTTCCGCTGATTCGGAAACTTTTGCTTTCTCATCCTGAAATTGAGTTCCTGTGGTGGATGGACAGTGATGCAATATTTACAGATATGGCATTTGAATTGCCATGGGAGAGGTATAAGGATTCTAATTTCGTGATGCACGGATGGAACGAAATGGTTTATGATCAAAAGAACTGGTTTGGGTTAAACACTGGCAGCTTTTTGTTAAGGAATTGTCAATGGTCTCTCAATTTGCTCGATACTTGGTCTCCAATGGGTCCGAAAGGCAAGATCAGAGAGGAGGCTGGAAAAGTGTTGACTGCATACTTGAAGGATCGTCCTGTTTTCGAAGCAGATGATCAGTCTGCAATGGTTTACATATTGGCCACACAGCGTGACAAATGGGGCGAGAAGGTTTATCTCGAGAGCACATACTATTTGCACGGTTATTTGGGGATTCTGGTAGATAGGTATGCGGAAATGATCGAGAACTACCATCCAGGATTCGGAGATCACAGATGGCCATTGGTTACTCACTTTTGTGGGTTGTAAGCCTTGTGGCAAATTAGGGGATTATCCAGTTGAAAGGTGCTTGAAGCAGATGGATAGAGCATTTAATTTCGGCGATAATCAGATTTTGCAGATTTATGGCTTCACGCACAAGTCATTGGCTAGTAGGAGAGTTAAGCGAGTTCGGAACGAGACGAGCAATCCACTCGAGGTTAAAGACGAACTTGGATTGCTTCATCCAGAATTCAGAGCAGTAAGGGTGTAGTCTTCTGCTCTCTTGGTTTATCTGTAAGCTTGTCAGTGTATCTTAATTTGTGTTTCTACTTTTGTGTCCTCTGTTAGATCTAGAGATAGTAATTCTTTTGTTCCTTACAAGTTTGTTTAAATTATAAAATTGTCATCGTCTTTTCAGCAGAATAGAGAGCAATAGTTTGTTTCAGTGTTGTAACTTTATGTTACATTTCAAGCCTTAAAAAAGAGAGAATAAATAAATTATACGCATTAGTACATTTCTAGTAAGCTTTCACGCACTTCATTTTCTACAGCAAACTGTCCATTTCAGTATATTACAAATTTCTTCTTCAAAGAAAAAAGATATATGCTATATTAGTAGCTAGAGGGCTTGCTTGCGCTTATTGAAGGTGCCTGTGTGTTAGGTGAAAACGAGCAACATGTAGCAAGTAGGTTACTTCTAAAACAAGCAAACAGCACATACAAAAGCTCAGTGCCATATTAAGCTGGTTCCAAAATGAAACCAACACCATCAGAAAAGTGCAGTTCGAAGATATTGGAACTAAAAATATGATATGATACTAAGACTTGTCGTTTATGAGTAATTTCTCATCTTCTTTATGGCAGATTGAGATTATTGAAGATTGAAGATTGAAGAAGCATCTTCTATTTAGTCTAAAATTTCAGGGCACCATAATTAAATTGCTACTCAGGGGCTGGATATTCAATCGTTGAAGTGAGAATCACAAGTTGACAAAGTTTAATGATCAGATGATTGTCTTGTGTTTCCAAAAGCAGACAGTAAAAGCAATTATCCATGTATTACTCCCAGATCACAACCTTTTTTTCTTTTCTTTTTTACAAAACCATCGACTCTGTAATTAAAAAACAACAACAGTATACTAAACAGACGAAAAAAACTATTCATACATAAGTGATAAGTGTAAGTAGAGCAAATATTTTTAAAGGAAAACTAACTTAAGATTTACAACTGCCAAGAAAGCAGCCCAAGCCAAACACATCTTAACCAAATCAGCAGCGATCGGGTTTACCCGTCTAAACACCCGAGAACACCCAGCAAGTGCCCCGAACATCCCCAGACACAAAACAACCCGACCCATCTAGCACCGATCCACAACGTGATCGGATCCCAAGCCAAGCTCAAACCCAATTGACCCAGATACAGAGACAGAGCCGTCGGGTTGCTGTGCAACCCACCTTCCGCCCACACGAGCCAAGCCGAAAGACCCATCAAGAGGTTCGAGACCGTACACATGATGTGGATTATCCATAAAGGAGGGAACCAAAACGGTTTCGCCAACGTGGCATACCTCTTACCCGACCCAAATAGGTAGATGTTGATTAAGGTTAGAGAGAGAGGCAGAGCAACGGCTATGGCTAGTGATCGAAGCCCACGTTTCGCCATAGCCATTCTTCTGGTGTCGGGTTTCGACCCATTAACCCTGTCGGGACGCCTGTGTGACATCCGGTTCGTCGAGTTTGGTCCCGTTGTCGTAGGTTGTCCGTCGTAGCCATTGTGTAAAAAGCAATTTTTCAGATGAAAAAGAAAAAACAGAGGAGATAGAGAAAGAGAGAGTGAGTATTGAGAGGAATTTTAGGATTTATAGAGTGGAGCGTGTAATTCGCGGTAATCTGGGAGTGACATGTGGAAGCAGAGGGTGGTGGACAGGAATGTACGAGATGTGTCAGCTATGCATGAGTCAGTTCCTTTCTTTTATTAAAAAAAATGTAGGAAGTGAGCAGGGGGATATATTATGTACACGTGGAAAAATGAAAGGGTATATCGGAGTCTCAAAAACATTGTGAACTTATCATGAAACTTGACTATTGTGGAGTCGGCGACGATGGATTGGATAAATGCAATTTATGCGGTGAGGTGTGAATGTGATCTGTAGTTTTGTTTTGGGTATTGCAAGGTGTTACGTGTTGAGATTATATGAGAGCATGGACTAGACGAATATAAACCTCTTTAAATTAATATTGTCGAAAAATTTATTATTTAAACGAAATATTAATTTATCCACGTATAAAATTTTTAAAAATTTTAAATTGAGATAAATTTTTTTTCTTTAACAAAATTATTATTTTATTTAATATTATTTTATCAAGATTATAATGTATTTATAATAAGACCATATCCATATACATTTAGATCGAGATGATTGGATATTTGGATTGTTTTTCACCTAGTAATGTAGTGGAACTTCGATCATAAAATTGTACTAGTAGTGTAGTGGTGACTTTGAAAAAGTGGACCATCTTAAGAAAATAAGATTTCTGTTAATTTTCTTCTGACAAAATGTTAGAATTGTAGTTCTTCCAAAATGATATCTCACTGATATCTCAGGTACTCCGGAAGAAGGCATTCTTCGCCTTTCGGAATGGGAGATTTGTGTTAATTGGTATACTAAGATTGAAGGTAAAAATTTAGGTATCATTTTTTATGTTAAAATTTAGGTATTTTTACAAATCTTTACTTCTATAAAATGATTATATTTTTTAAATTTTAATTTAATAATTTAAAAAATATAATTAAATGTATAATCATTTAATACGAAAAAAATATGTAAGATACTGTATCGATGAGAAATTACGCGAGTCAAATCCAAGATCGACCATCTCCCAAACTAAAGCTCTTCTAAAGAACATAGTACTAAAATTTTCGAACTAAGAATGCTCCAGGAGACAAAGAAAAAAAAAAAACTTTCGAACTAAAAATGACGTAGAAACACGTGAGCGTGTCAGAGTGGTAACTTATCGGGCATGACTAAAAATAATGTGAGGTTCGAATCCTGCCGCTCACGTCTTTATTTCACACTTTCTACCCATTTAATCCTATTTTATTCTCCTTGATAATAGTTTTAACAAGCTTTAATACCATCTCAAGGGCCACGGCCACAACAAACTAGGGGAAAAGCCCATATCGCTGTAACAAAAACAATACTCCACTATAGGATATTTACACGTGTGTAATAAAGAGTAAATTGGAAATAAAAAGTGAAATTAATTCGGGCAAAATTGGACAGAATTAGTTTTTGAGGGAATAACTACACCATTTAATGAACTTTAAGGGGCAAGAGGGAAAAAGAAGAAAGCTCAAAACACATTTTTAAAATTGAAAATTTGAATCGAATAGCGCCAAGGTTGATAAGTAAAATGTAATTAACAACGGAAATATCCACTCAGTTGATAGAAATACATAGATACTACTAGTTCCCTTCCTTGTTAGTTGTGAATTGATCACCTTATCCTCAAATCTTTCCAATTAACTTGAAGAAACGAACCTGTCAAGTGATTGCATAGAAGAGTCCCTTTAGGAAGAAATATGGTAAGCTTAGTTCACTACTACTTCAAATCCAATGAATCAAAACAGAGGTTTTGGTCCGAAATTTGATACTCAATTAATTTGTTTTTCGTTTCAATTTTGGATCAGAACGATCACGATACTTCTGACGATTCCAAGCAAAGCACTGTTGATATGTCGGCTTTTGTAAGTTCCTTCAATTACAATGTCCTTGTTTTCAAGCTTTCTTTGTTGTTTGTTTGATTATTACATGTACATATTCATGAATTTGTATCGAGCTTTTGACATCATATGGCCTTCTTTTCGATGTTGATCATATTGTCATTGTGTGTTTGTTTGATCAAACTGTTTGCTTCGTTTTTTGGCAGGTGACCGATCTTCTTCAGCAGATGGTAATTTCAGTTTAGGTTTAGATTCGGCATAATTTAACTTCACCAACTGATATTTTCTTCTCTCTTTGTTTACAGCAAAGTAGGTTTCAAGTAATGTCCGACTCAATTGTCAAAAAGAATATCCTTTCCTTTTCAATTTATCGAATTCAATCTAGTTTTCATAGTATTTTGGGTTGTTGAAATTTCTAGATATAAATTAGCCTAAAATTTGTTATAGATTAGTACAATATACATGTGGTGCTATGTTCTTGATATTCTTGACACGAATGAACTAGATGACAGGGAAGTCGCATAAACGAGTTGGAGCAAAGCATAAACAACCTAAGAAACCGAAATGGGAGTTGAAGGTTCTCCTTCACCTTTGACCCCATCCAAGTCAAAGCTGGTGAAGCCAAGGAAGAGGAAGATTCTGCAAAGGATTAATAACTATAATGACATATGTATCTACCATGGCTGTCAAGTTTGTGTTTTGTTTTGGTTATAGACTTATAGTTTAACTAGTACAATGTTGAGTGCTAGTCTGCTAGTAGTTCAATATTTCCATGCTCACTCTTTTTGTTTAACGATAATGCCGTGTAGGTAGGGAACTCTTGATTCCCTGATCCCAGTTTATGTATCTTCTGAACCAGCCTTGTTGGTTGCTTGTTAGTTTGATTTATGAGCATTTTAATTGGCAAAGAAACAGTTGCTTCTTTCTGGTTATTTATGCAAAAAAACAATGACCCTTTAAGATGAAATCCACAATGATCCAGTTTTTTTTCTTATTCCAAAACTATATAACTACAAATAAATAATCAAAGAGTATTACGTGTCAAGTACGTTTAGCTCCGGCAACGAGTAATGGCACTACAGCCACGGCTGTAAGGATTAGCCTCTGCACCAGTCTGACAGTTGTAATAGGACGCACCCTTTCCTAGAACACGGCGTTGTGTCACGCTTCAGTGCATCGTAGCTTATGTAACTTGTCGTGGCTAATATGCGCCTGTTGATCTCCGAGTCCATTTCGAATTCCATTTCATCTATCATGCACTCTGCCATAGAGCCTTTGCACTCTGCCTTTTTAGGTATCATTTTTATCTGGTGATCACTGCTTGTAGACGCTTCTAAAGCCGATAAGACGAGAAATGCAGTGAGGCAGATGTATAAGGATAGCTGGAGACTAGAAGAAGAAGAAGAGGTTGCCATTGTTAGTTTCTTGCTAGGTGAACCTCACCATGTGCAAATTATATATATTATGAATATGGATGGGTGCGCAACTTAAAATAATATTAAGTTGTATGAAAATGGTATCAGTTTATTTTTATTGTATTACAATTGGATTTTTGGTTTTGACCGATTCGTTGGTTGGTTGGTTTTGGTTACCCTTTTTGTCTCTTTTAGGATATAGTATTAGAGGGTAATGTAATGGTTATGGTTGTTGCAGGCCCTGCACCATTGACTAAACTCTATAAGAAATGTCATTTAAAGCAAGTCTTAATCAAATACCCATATCTAAACTCTTAGAATATGATGATAGAACTAGAAGCAAATATGAAATATAATAATCCACAGTTAGATGCATAAACATGAATGTTTCTTCAACATCTAATAAGGCATTAATCCGACAAGTATATATAATAGGCTAAAACTTTGAAAAAGCTTGGCTGTCTTCATCTAAGTAGTAGTTAAATTAACACAAGAAACTGAAATTTTCACCCACTCAATTGCTTCATGAGTTAACTTAATAACTTTACTTGACCTCTTAACAACCTACCCACAAGAAAATGATACTACTATTATTTAAAGACATAAAAAAGAAATTGGATGACTTAGTTTAAAATCATACTAATAATCTTAAAAAATGAAGTAGAAACATATCCAAAGCAATTGAACTGCCGAAATCAGAATGGTGCGATAAAGGGACAGAGAAAAAAAATGTCTAAGGTCATGCAATTTTTTTATTTTTATTTTATTATGTAAAGAAAGAAAGAAATAAAATAATTGAAGTAAAAAATGTGGATTCTATTTCTAGAAGTAAGTGAAAGTTGCCTCAAGATCTCTTCCACATTTCCATCTAGGCTCCTTCAATTCACACACATTTCCAGAACAGGACAGGAGGCTAGTTATCATTTTAATATTGGGTCAAGTTCACCAAATGATATCTTTATCAACTGTATCTGTACACGTTGGGATTATTCATCAGCTTATTACATTGAATGTCATGATTTTAAAACACATACTACCAATTACATAATATATACAACACCAAGAATCCAAGAAAATTATTCTAAACAGCACATATAATTTCCAGGCAAGAAAATTACAAAGTCAAACGGAGAACATAGATTTCCAGACAGAAGACAACTTTCATTTCATTTCCTTTTTTTTTTCCTAATAACAGAGTCAATTTACAAAGCCAAGCAATCGTATCTTCTCCATCAAACCGTATAAAATTAACAAAGCCCAATGGTGCTATTTGTATTGTACAAAATACATATATTTTAATAATACAGGGAAGACAATGCTGGTAATACTATATACCTGGCCTTCAAAATTCTGTCACGGAAGAATTCGGAAACTTCTATCTTTCAAGTTTGCTTAGCAATGCGTCGATTGCGGGAAGCTCCTTCGCAATTTGTTCCCAGTCAGGCATACCCTATTTTTTTTTTAAAATTCCGAGTCAGCAAGACGATCAAGCAATATTAAGTATACTGTGCAAAAATCCAAGCAGAAGTTCTGTTATGCAAGAACTTACTTTCCCTGATCTTCGAACTCTCCCATCTAGGCGCAATATTAATGTAGACATCCTCACCAGGAGTTACTCCTTCAAATTTCTGCTGATCTCTTATCCACCTACATAAAAGAAATATTCATGCTTAGCCAGAAAAATTCCTAAACATTTCCACAATCACTGACCATTAATTGGAAGTTAAATTTTTCAAACCAATGGAAAAAACTGAAAGCAAATTTCCATACTGTAGACTAGAATCTAGTATGTACATTGAGTAAGTTCATAAATAGAATCCCGTAGTGTCATATAACATAGATAATCCTGAAGTTTGTTGAGATCAGAATAGTCTAAACATGGAATGGTACGGATGTACAGAATACTTGGATGATGGTAAAAGAAGCATAAAATGCAGATAGAGTAGAAGATCACCTTTCCCATTCTGCAGGTGATACTACTTCTGCCTTAAATCGAATTTCTGCTTTCAACTTTGATTGTCCAACAATGTACTGAGCTCGCTTATCGAAATCCTCCTATCACAGAGCAAATGTGGTGGGTTATGGAGGAACAAACATCTAAAAGCCAGGACCATGGAACAAATGTGATTAAACTCCCAATAAATTTCAGAATTTTAAATGTATGGTTAGAAAACATTATTAAACTCAAGTCTTAAGTAAAAGGCATTCAAGTGGCAAACTAAAATATGCTGAGAAACAGAAGGGCCAATCTTCCATCTTGATTTGCATTATGTTCAAAGATGGAACCTTTCAACTCACCCCAATAGAAGGAAGAGCGGCAGCTGCTTTCGGAGTCGACCCAAAGCCTTTTCTTCTCCATCTTTTGTTCCTTTCTTTCACCCCAGATGACTGGAATCAAAAGAACACCTCGCCTGAGAAGATCAGGTCGGAACTTTTCTGCATTCTGCATAGCCCTCGAAATTGTTTCTTTTGTCCCAGCTAAGATAACCTAAGTCCAAGGCTCCATTAAAAATAAGACAAATCTAGGTGACATAACAAACATGAAGCTAGCAATCTATTGCAGACAGAAGCATATCTGATTTCTGATGTGCAAGGTACTGACTCACCTTGTATCATACGGAAATATAGATCACACAAAAGTCACCATACGTAAAAATATTAAAAACTCTTCCCCCACAAAAGATTTTTAAAAAGCTATATTACAGTTCTTGTAGATAGTAGCTCAATACTCAAGAGCACATTAAACAGTTCATGCAAATTCGAATTCTAAATTATTATAGCAGAAAACTCTTCTAATAATGTGGAACAGAAAAGGAAAAAAAGGTGGTTAGAATGAGACTAACCGGCCGAACAGTGTCCCGTAGTTGTACCAATTCAACAACCCGATTAGTGGAAAGGCGCAGAGCAATCTTGAAAGAGTTTCATCTCGGGTAATCTGTGCAAGTTGTTCTTCCTCCTTTTTGTTTTCCCACAAGAACAATGCCACAAAAACAATGATCCCTAGAATGCAGATATGAAAGTTTAGTTACTTTAAAAGATGATCATAAACATTCTACTCCAATTTCTGAGCAAAACAGAACCCAAATATGTATCAGTTCAACGATAATTTATGTCCACTGTATTTGATCTCTGGTATACCTCCAATGTTAATTGCTACATTTCCAGCAGTTTCCAAAAGATCAGGAGCGCCATTGCCACCATTAATTGCACTGATCAGCCTGGGTATGGTGAAGAAGGTTGAAATTCCAGCAGCTGCAGTAAATGCCACATAGAAAAATCTCCTGACACCACGGAATGGTGCTTGGACTTCGCTGATTAGCTTGAGATCTCTTCGAAAGCCATATCCTATATCCTCCCCTCCCACCTAGCCTGTCAACATAAGGAAAAACTATAACAACTAATTATCCCCTGTAACATCTTACTCAAAGAAACCACTGATTGGTTTAGACAAATGCTTTGATATTCTTGAAGTAAGTTGACTAACCTCTTCTTGCAACTCCTTGAATTCAGTTAAGGTTCTAAAAGAGGCCAGATCCGGATCATTCAGTATGGTTCCAAACTTGAGACCATAGTCCCTCAAAGCAGAACGGAGGCAGTCAGCAGCTTTTTTTCCTTCGCCTCTTCCTCCATCAGATTAATTAAGGATTAATTTAGACACCGGAAATATAACTTAGAAAACAGAAAAGAAAAAGCATATAACCCTACCGATAAGCATGGCAGCAAGCTTTGTTATAGAGAGCAGCTTGAGCCTCCACAGGGTTGGGGTCTAAACTAAGAGCTGTCTCAAACTGAATTAAAGCATCTTTAACCTGAAAGTGAATTAAGAATTCGATAAGGCATTAGACATTTACAGGAAAAATTCAGACCGAATTAACACATCCAATCAAAATGTGATTCTTGCACATACAATGCATGTAAGACCTCGATTTCTAACAAGTAACTGAAATTCCTTATCCCCATTGAAAAATTCTCAACCAAACAATGCCCCTATTGAAATAGCATACATATAAAATTCAGGTGGAATGTTGAATCAAGCAAGAGCTAGGACCAGGATGAGTGATGACCAATATTCCTAAAGACTCGGAATCAAAATCTAAAGTTGAATAAACCCATTGAAAGATGAAACTGGATTTCAAAAGAATACCCGTCCTCTGGAGAACAAGGAGAGGCCTAAATTGACACAGGATTCAGCAGTCTGTAAGGCGTCAGCTTCCTGAGATGTGGAAGAGGAAGACGAGACAGTTGAGAAACGGCCATTCTTCTTCTGGGGTGTCAAAATCGTTGTTGCTTTGTGGTAGTTGAAAAGATATGGCTTGCTTTCCAAGAAGCAGAGAGAGTTCCGGAATCAGTGCAATACCAGCCACACCGACAGCCATAGCCATTAAAAAGGATTTTACATGTACTACTTGAAGTGGATAATCGATGCTGTTTAGTATGAAATACAAACGATGTCGTTTGCCAGGTTGGTTCTTTTTTTTTTTTTTAAAGGAAAAACGTAGATTAGAAAAATAAATTAATGTAAGGATTTTTTAAGTATTAGAATAAGTATCGGTTTATATTTTAAAAAATAATTATAATTATTAATTTAAGGTTTTATGAGAATGGAAAAAATACACTTTCTATAAAATATACTCCATAAATGAATGCCAATCAATCCATCAATAAATATATATATATATATATATAATACTGAATCCTTGGAAGCTGACGTGGCCCTTCAGAATTTTAGCTTTCCTGCTTTTAAACGTAAAACTTCTATCTTCGACCTAATTATACACATTTATTACGAATTTACCATCATTAAATGTATTCTGCCCGTTAAAATCCTTAAGCTTCAATTGATTAAGATATTTGGCCCCTGTACTTTTATTCATGCATCATGTGGTCTCACTCGACAATAAAAACCTGAAAACGACGTCGTTTAATAATTACAATTTGTTTATACAAATTATAAAATTGTCTAGGAAATCTAAAGAGACTAATCAAATTCTACGTTTCTAACTTCAAAATAAAATAAAATTCTACGCTTCTTCTTCGTCTCCTTCTCTTTCTCTTCCCCCTCAGAGCGTTCCATTCTCCATAAATTCTACCATTTTCTATTGCCCTCCTTCCTTTTCTAGGCTATTGAAGGAATTTTGTAACTAGCAGTGTGTAATTAAATCGGGTTGTCAACGAGTCTCCGTAGGTTTTCGTTTTCCATCCATCTAATTGTGTCTAATTGAATCGGGTTGTCAAGAAGTTCATCGTGAGGTTTTCATTTTTCAACTAGGTTTTGAACTGGTCGGCTCCTCCAACTCGTGGTTCGTCCCATAATTGGTGAACTTCTTCTCAGAGATGAGGGAAAGGTGATGTTCATGATGTGCTTCCGCGAGCTGGTTCCAACCTTATGTGAGTTTGCTTTCCTAATTTTATCTAATCTGGCAATCAATAATCATTTGTGATTGATTATATATGTTAAAAACATGACTTTTTCTATTTTGATTGACGATAGAGAAGAATCCGGATGATTACACAAAGCATATAATTAACAAACGGATCATTTAAAGGTATCGTCAAATGGTTAGCAGTAACATATATGCCATTAGCCCTTGGTCGATTTAGTTGGTAAAGACACCATTCCGGAAATTATTTCGCATGGAAAATCTTCGATTTGCATTCCATTTTAGGGTTCTTCATTCGCCTTGGGTTCTATGATTCTACAACTTACTTCAGTCTTATTGTTTACACGTTTTGTTTCTTACAAAGGATCATCTATTCTTTTGGGACCTGGAATTTCGTTTCTTACAAAGGATTCTCTGATTTTCAGTTTCAGTTGTGACTGGTGAGTCCGAATATCTTCTGATTTATGATTACAAGATTCCTTTGGTGTCAAGTCCAATGGTTACAAGATTTTATACTATTACTATCATCATGAATATCTCTCTAATGGATACTAATGGGGAAAACATATTTAAGTAAAATTTTACTGGTGATCATGAAGTGGAAATGTTAATGCTTAAAGTGGACATCTGGTAGTGGTAAGTGTGGTTTACTTCATGATGTATTTTGATACATCGATAAGTACTAAAATTGTATGCAGTTCTTTAATAAATATAAAATATTTAAGCAGTTAGGTATTGATATTTATTTTCTTTTGTAAACATTTTACATATGCCAGTTCACTTTCTGTACCCTTATCTATCATTTGATATATGCTCCATTTAACGGCTTGGTAGGAAAAATTATTCTCTTGGTTGCTACGAGAAAACTTGAAGCTTGCTTTCTATATTAAACAATCCATGTTATTAGGGCGTGGGGAAATTGCAAGTGTACAGAGGACCATAGTCTAATCTGTTGTGCTATTTTGAAACGTTCCACTTGCACCTAATGTGTGTAAGTAGCTATTTCATATATTGATGTTTACGTTTCATGCATGGTCGTATTTTATACCGCATTCAAATGAAATTTTTATGAGGGAAATTCTCATTACAGGTTCAAGCAATTGGTCTTCAGGTATTTTAAAAGCATGTTGCAGAGAGAAGGCACTTTCAAAAAATGAAGAGAATATATTGCAAATCAGGGCATGAAGTCATGTACATATCATTTACTTTAAAGTTATAAGATACTTTATGGAGACTACATACTCTTACAATTTCTTCATTATGACATTTAGCATCGGAAGCCATGGGAAGGACAATTCAACTGGGGTTGTAAAAAATGTGGTTTTGGATACAACTTTTCTCAAGGAGACTGCCATGGCCTCATGATTTAAGATGTCAACTTGGAGAGCAAGCATGTTCCATACAAACTTACTGCAATTTTGCTCAGGGCTTCAATTATGGTATCGTTGTATCCTTCTATTGATTGCTTGAGTAAACAGAATCATACAATTAAGAAATAATGCATAATCTTGTAGTATTAAGAATAACATTAATATTGATCATATGGAGCTGTGAATTAATCGTCTCACCAATTTAGATGAGTAAAACAAGGTTTATTTATTCTAAATTAGGATTGTACTACTACAGGAATTCTTGGAGGGGGGTTTGATTGATTGGAAGTTTAAGGATGTCACGATGTAGTTATAGTACACAAGTGTTAACTAATTACTCAAGTCATGCCAAAGAGAAAAGGAAATTAACAAATGTATAATTTTAATTTATATTCAATACAATAGAACATCAAGATGTGCTGATGGCAGTAGCAGGTCCACCTGATTGAATGATGGCAGTAGCAGGTCAGGCAGATTGAATGGAGAAGATGTGCCGCATGCTGAAGCTTCGGTTGCAATTAAGGCGATTAATTTGGCTAAACGACTTGGATTACAGGAAATCATGATAGAATGAGATTGTTGCACGCTGAATCTGAAATTGCAGAAATCGGGTACAAGTTTGACAAGTTGTGGTTTGATCATCGATTCCAATAAAAGTCGGGCAAAGGATTCTCACGTTTGCGCTTTTAGTTTTGTTTGAAGAGATTCTAATAAAGTGTGGCTGATATGTTAGCCATTCATGTTAATGTTCCTACTTTTCATTATGTTGAACACTATTGCTGCAAAATACTAACATTAAGATGTTACCATTTTTTTAACAACAATTGACTCGTACATGTAGCTCGATTGACATATTTGTAGAATCAATTAAAGGCAAGAATGCATAGAAAATAACAAGAAGAATGAAAAGTCTATTTGTGAGATGGATGACTAACCGAAAATGCAAAAACTTTCAATATATAGATTTATGCATTAGGAAAGTTAAAAACATCAGGTAGCTCTACTCAAATACTATTACAAGAATGAAAGCAACACGAAACCTTTAAAAAGGAAAAATAGTGACTAGGTACATGAGGATTATTCGGAGACGAATCAAGATTATGGCTTAAACAATAAGACTCTTCAGTTCAGTCGTGGATAAAACAACTCAAAAACACTCAAAATTATTGATATATGCCCCTCACTTTATACATATATATAAATAGATATATGCATATATCCAGAATATATTAAATTCATGCCCCTCTTTTTCCTCAAATTTTCGTAATTATATATAGATATTGGTTATATATATACACACATATAATATACTATGGCCTAAACATTTCAATTTAAATGAAAATCGAACAAATTTTAAAGACCTCTAGGCCAAACATAAAATATACAGGGACTAATATGTCATAATTTTGGAGTACTGGGCGACGGGAGACCCCATTTTAAACACCAACGCTTCTTAATGGGCCATTATGTATGAGAAGGAAAGCATACAGGCTTTTCTAAAGGAAGTTAATTTTCTGGAGGACCAATACGAATTTATTCATATTTGTGAGGAACCATGCAGCAACATGTGCAAAAATTGCACCTTAAAAACGAGATTTCCTCCTCCCTTCTCTACACTCCGCTTTCTTCTTTCCCAAACAACACATTAACACACTCTTTCACTTTCCTTCATCGCTCTTTACGATTTTAAGCAAGAAAGTTTTTGGGTAAGTGTTGTTCTTGTTCTATTGTCTTGAATCTTCAATTTATAAATGTATCTCACCTTACTTCACTTACTTTTCTGTATCTCTTTTTCTAGGGCTTCTACCAATTCCATCATTGTTGCTCTCCTCAAGTTTTCCTACCTTGATTTTCAGGTTCACTTTCGAAGAGGTAAGAGATTTGATACTCTTATGAGCTTCGGGTCTTGATTAGCTTCAAAAATAGCATGAGACATTCTTTTTGTGTCTTTTTGTTTCTTCCCAATTTATTTGTTGAGAACTTGACTTCGTTGTGATTCAATGAGTTCAATTTTGATCCCATGTTGGTCATGGCCGTACTTGTTTTGTTCTTGCTTCGACTCCCAGTTGAAATTTTGTCAGAGTTTTTTTAGTGTCTTTTTGAAAGCCTTGCATCTTGGTTAGGTTTGAAGATTGCCACGTGACTTCTCTTTTCTTTGTGTTCTTTTGTTTCTTCCCATTTATTTGCTGAGAACTTGAATTTTTGTGATGTACTGGGCTAAACATTGGTCCAACGCAGTTTACAATCCGACTTTTTAAAATAATCTCGATTTTGTCTTCATCAGGTCTGATTTTTGGCAGTCTTAGCATTTTCGGGTTCTCTTCTGCTTAAACACTATGTATTAGGTCACATAGTCTAAATGAAAATGTCTAGGTCATAACCCAAAGTTGAAATTAGGTCATATACCTCTATATGATCATTTAGTTCTAAGTTAACTGAGCAAGTTACTCATTGTATGATGTTGTTTTTATGGCATTACGCCTAGTTTCTATTAACTTACCCTAACTTTGGAAAAGCTAACCTGATGATATCTTCGTTTGATGATATTACTTTTAATGCCTTCATTGTATGACTTGTTTCATCATCTGCCTTTGTAAGCTAATTTCTTCATCTTGTATATGTGTATTTAGATGGCTCAGACCGGACGCCCTTGGGCAAAGGAGAGAATGTGTCACCAAACATGATGACATGATGACACATCGACACCTTTTGTGGAGAAAGCTTTACCTGACCTACCTCTTCAAGATTGGGCGACTATCTCTTTTGGACAGATGCAAGGCAGCTGGACCGAAGAACAGATGTTGGCTGCACTTACTAATGTCGATGTGAATCCTTCAATCTTTGTCCCTCGCCTTCCTGCTATTGGGGAGAGGATTTATGAGAATCGTTGTCGGGGAGAGTGTGCGTTTTACTCCTAGATGTTCAAGATTGAGCTACCACTTCCCCTTCCACACTTCTACACGGATTTGTTTGCTGCTCTTGAGAAAGTCCCAACTCAAATACCCAAACACGCCTGGTACATAATCCAAGGTTTCTTTCTCATGAGCCTGGAAGAAGGGATTGGGCCTAGCTTGAAGAATTATGCAAAGATGTTTTATGCATCCGAGCATCTGGTGAGGGTCTTACCCAATTCACCACCAAACCCCCAAAATTATTTCTCAGTAAGGACCTGGATAGGGATGATGAAAGCTTGAATCAATTTTTTTTCATTCGAAATAATAGGGATGGGGGAAACTTCCTCTAACATGGTCTCATGGACAATCTAAAAAATTGTCTGAAACAGTGACAAATTGCAAGGTTGATGAATACTCCGAAAGAATCAGCTTGTGGAAGGATCATTATTTCGTCATGGATCCTTTTGCCTATGTTGACGCCAAGGCTAACGTAATCACCTTAAATACCACGGAAAGTTCGTTGAAGTCAGGAACCTGAGTAAGATTCTCCTATTCTCTTTTTTAATATTCAGGTCTTCATTTACTAGTTAAGTTTACATTGACCATCTCTTCTTTTTTTTATACATTTATATATATATGTATAGAAGTTGTTCTGTACCCGAAGGTAACCCAAGAGGAGGCTGAAGCAAAAGATTGGGCCTCTCAGGCTAGTCCAGTCAAGGCGTTGAGTGGTCCTACGAAGAAAGGGGCATTTAAGAGTGGTACGTTGATTTTCATATATATTTTGTTCAAATGTATATATATACATTTAAATCTCCTGATACTTGCTTATTTTTATTCAGCTAATAAGGCCAGTGCATCTCATGACGTTGTTGGTTTACCTCCTCCACCAAAGGTTCTAAAACCAACCACATTCCTCAAAAGGTACCAGACTTGAATTTTAATTTTAACCCGTGTACGCCTTTACATACCCCATGTTAAACTTTTTTTTTTTTTGCAATTACAGGTGTAAGAAGTAGAAGCGCACAAGTGTCTCTCCCGGAGCAATCAGCTAGGAAGGCACTTTTCGAGGTGTCTGTCAAGCCTTTTGTCGTTCATGATGCAAAAACTCGAAGCTTCAAAGCCGACTCTCTCGCCAAAGGTCCTCAACTCTCGATGTCTAACATTGTTGAGCAACGTGTAAGCAGTACTGTGATTGTGACAAGAAAGGAAACATCATCGTTTGCAGCTCCAATTGATTATGGTGTCAAATCCTTCGGTCAGACTGCGTTTAATGATGACACAAATCTCCTTTTCCTTGAGGGCCTTGGTTCGAAGTCCAAGAAGGTAAATTCCTTATTTATTTATATATATATTCTCTTATTTTCATTCTTAGCCATCCCTCCCGCACATTATATATATATTTTTCATTATTATTATTACTTTTTTACACGTGGAGCAGCATTTGCGCCTTTTGTCTCAGAACTTTAATTCAGGAAGCGTAATAAGCTTAGCTTAGCTTCCAAGCAATCGTCTAGGATCATCTCTACCTCATCATCGGGAAAAGGGTAGATCTTTTTCTGCCTTTCTTCAAGCGAAGTGAAGGCCTTCTTTCGTTGGTATCGAGGGGTTAAAAAACACTCGTCTTCCACTGTGTGGTTTCTTTTGATTTAGAATCACTTCAAACTGGGGCAGCTCTTGTTGGCATTGCTTGTTTTGCTACAGTATTGAGAGGTGATTTTCTTACCTTGAGGGATGGACATAGTTTTCTGTTGACCGCCTGATCCAATTTTGCATTTTCAATATTCATTGTGGTCTTAATTTTGTACGCGTTGCTTATGATAAACTCAAACGATAGTGATGTAAAGACCTATAACAAATGATTGAAGTCATATAACATGCCCATAATGCACATGTCTATAGCATCTTGTTCCGAAATCCGCTATGTACAATTCAAACTAAGAGCCTTCCACCTCTGGATGTAATTTGAGATAGGTTCACCCTCCCTTTGTTCTATAGAAGCAAGGTCTATCTTTGTGATACGCTTTTGGACGGTGTAAAAGCAGGTCAAGAACTCTCTCTCCAGCTGAGCCCATGAGTCTATAGACCTAGGGACGAGGTTAATGTACCATTCAAAAGTGCTTTCCTTGAGAGAACGCACAAACTGCTTCACCAGCAAATCACCATTTGTACCTGCATTGCTGTAGGTCTCCACAAAATGGGCTATATGCTGCTTTGGGGTACCGCTACCTTTTTCACCGAACTCCTTAGCTTTGGCGGCTGATAGTTCAGTGAAAACCTCAAGGCCTCAATTTTGGCTGAATAGGGCTTCTCGTAAGTCAATGATGAGCCGGGTATCCCATTTTCCTCAAACATCACTTCGCGAGTCATCCTCTTCATTTCCTCCCTCGTAAATTCATTAGAATTAGAGGCTGATGACCCATTAATGAGCATGTAAGGAAATGCCACCACAAGTGGGTGACTCTTTTTGGGCATGTCCAAGTCAGACAAGGTCAGTTCATCTCTTTCCATATGTTGTTTTCCAGTACTTTTAGATAGCTTCTCAAGTGCTTCTTTGGTCTCCTTCATAAAATCGGCTAATATTGTAGTTATCGAGGTTAATTGCTCCTCAATCGATTTTTCAACCCCATCATTACGTTGACGGTCTCAAACACATCATGAGACACAAATCTTATGGCAAAGCTATCACCTTCACTAGAATGAGGTAATGCTTTCTTGTCGGAGTGAACCGACCTGTTAGTAAATAGGGATATGACAACCCCCCTTAGATCACCAAAATTCATTGGTATTCCACTTGATCTACTCTTTGGAGAGTGGCTCACTCTCCCTATTGTAGGAGAGACCAAGATTTCCTTTCTTGAACATGAATATATTTTGAATATACCTTTCTCTATATCTAGGTCGTATAGATAGAATGCTGCCTTAATAAGCGAATATTCACTTGCCTTCTATATC